>NW_025780088.1:0-108344 GCF_021130785.1 Homalodisca vitripennis | reverse complement strand
TTTACTTTCAGAAATTATTAAAAAATGTGTGTGCAAAAAATCTCTAATGTAATCTTATTTGGGTTTCCTGTAGTTTCCAACAAGAAATATTTTGTTTTAGTCTTCATATAAAATATGTATGTAAGGTATTCATTAAATTAACCAAATGAGACTGTAAAATTACAAAAGAACGTCCAATTACCATGTTGAATACTTCTTAATTTTTTAATTATTAATTTGCTTTCTACCTATTTTTAGTTTCTAAAATAATACAAACTTTTTATGTAATAATAAACTTAAATAATTAATTTTTTATATAAGAAGTTAACTATTATGTGCTATTTATCTAAGTTGGCCTAAATATATATAAAAAATCAGAAAACAAATAATCAAGTTTGTAAAGAACCAAGGCTTGAGTGGTAAAAGAACTGTAGTCCATGTTGCAAAACTGTTGCGTGCATTTCTTACTCAATTCTTCAGGTGGTGAGTCCACAGTAACTCCAGTAACCAATAAATAAAGGTTTAGTATCAAAAAAATGTTGGCAAAGCTGAATTGGTTCAGTTTATAGACCCTTGTTAACGATGTATTTTCTCAAAAGTCTCCATTTGTTCCTCTTGTGCCTTGAATAGAATAGAATAGAATAATTTATTGGCCACAAGATTATTTCACAACAAATACATAGGCAGGTCAGTATAATTTATAATTGTACTTCACTAGTTAAAGAAGTCATTGTCAGTCCATTGACTCAATAAAAACTCACTTATTGAATAAAATGCATTATTTAACAAGAAATTATATAATTTTGATTTAAAAGAACAGTCTTTTAATTTTTTCATTTCCATAGGCAATTTTATTCATGAATTTAGATGCAATGTGCAGAGGGTTTTTTTCACTTTTGCTAAGTCTATGTGGAGGTAAATTTATTAAATGGCTATTTCTTGTATTGTAACGAGTGGATTTCATTTCTGAGCATAATTCTGTCTTCATTTTTTCTAAGATACAACAAGCATTGCATTATATACAGACAAGGTAGAGTGGAGAATCCTGAGCCGTACAAAAATTATCCCCTACAGTGATCAAGCCTACCAGCTCCAGCAAATGATACGGATAGCCTTTTTTCTGTAGTATAAAATACTTCTTCGGCATGGGAGGCTCCACCCCATACAACAAGACCATAGGTAATATGTGATTGGAAAATACCAAAATAGGCAGTGCGGATCCCGTTCTGGTCCAATTCACTACATAAGCGTTTTAAGGCATAAATGCTTCTGCTAAGTTTAATTTTGAGACCAATTATGTGTTGATGCCAAACATAATGTTGGAATCAAGGGTTAAGCCCAAAAAAGTTGGATTTTCTGTGTGTTGTTCTGGTTTTTTCTTTAAGGCCAAAAAAGGTTGTCACTGTTTTATTTGTATTTAATACCAATTCATTAGCAGTCAACCAATTTTGAATGAGATTTTGATTTGATTTAGCATGTGCCAATGCTAGACTGCTACTAGGTTGTTTATTTATGATTGTAGTGTCATCAGCATAGAGGACGACATCCGCAGGTACACATTCACTTAAATCATTGATCATAATAATGAAAAGTATGGGGCCAAGCACTGACCCTTGCGGGACACCACAATTTACATCTAGGCTGCTTGATTCCTTGCTGTTGCTTACTACATATGTTTGCGATTTTTCAGGTAACTTTGGAAAATTTTTAAGGCAGAGCCTTCAATTTTATAGTGCTGAAGTTTATTTACTAAAAGCTCGTGAGACACAACAGTCAAAGGCCTTGCTGAGGTTCACAAAAGGTGACCGCAGCAAGTTCCTTTTCTTCAAAGCAGCCTAGAATTTGTTCCACCAATTTTATTAAGGCATTGGCTGTAGAAAGACCTTTTCTAAAACCAAATTGCGAACTACAGATTAAACTCCATGTAATGCATAAGCTGTTTGCTGATTATAATTTCTATTACCTTAGATAAGACAGGAACAATTGCAATAGGTCTAAAGTTGTTAAGTTGATCTTTTTTACCCTTTTTAAAAACAGGAATCACCTTAGTAACCTTTAAAATGTTAGGAAATTCACCTTGAGACAGACACTTATTGATTAGAGCAGTAAGAGGAGTGATGTAACAGCAGATGGTATCTTTTACCAGTCTGTTTAAGAAACCAAAATGATCTTTGCTTGACTTATTGGACAACTGTTTAACTACATTTAATACATCATTTTCAGAGACATCATTAAAACTAAAACAAGTTACAGTCTCAGGAACATCTCTACGAACTAAAAAATCTAAAGCACAATGAGTTGTATTTTGACTAGTCAGGGTCTGTTTGATTTCTTTTGAAACATTTACAAAATAATTATTAAATTCATCTGGAGTAAAAACATTATTATCAAACCTATGAGTTCCACTTGAACCCTTCTTAGACTTATTTACAATATTCCACAATGATTTAGTTTGGTTTTCTGAACACTTTATTTTTAACATATTTGCCTCCTTTTTGGCTTCTCTTATTTTGTTCCTATAACATGCTTTAAGCCTATTATAACTGGTTCTAAAGAGATTGCAATTTTGCTGTTCACTCCCATTTTTAGCTAGTGAGTAGAGAAAGTCTAGCCTATTCTTTATTTCTCCAAGCTCAGGAGTGTACCAATGTGTACCTCCTGTAGGCCTATTGGGTTTCTTAGTGTTTCCAGGGTTTATTCTAATATGTTTAGTAAAGCTTATGTCATAATAATATTTAAAACTATTTACAAAGTTGTTAAAATTCTCATTAATACTTTCGTCAATAAAAAACATCAGACCAGCTTTCCTTACTTAACAGATACTTAAACAGATTGATGGTTTTATCATTAATATTTGGCACATTTTTATAGACTAGACAAGGGTTGCTATTAAAATTTGAAACTAACTCTACATTTTTTAACACAAAAAGTTGACCTAAGTGATCACTAACATGGAAGTTTCTTAAGCTAACATTTAACTGATCCCCAAAGGAAGTGAAAACATTGTCCAAACAAGTGTTATGTCGAGTGGGGTCAGTTATTGTGATTTTAAGTCCATACATGGAGCAAAGGTTAACAAAGTTTCCGGCATTCTTGTCCTGGCCTTGAGGCGAAAAGTGAAGGTTGAAGTCTCCGCACACAATTTGCGTTTCCCACTTTTTTGATTAATATGGCTTAACACTTTTTCCATTATATCCATAAAATTGTCATAGTGTCCATTTGGACTTCTGTATACATTAATTAAAACTAAGTTTAGATCTACAAGTTCAATACAGGCTAGTTCGCAATCCAGTTCAGTGGATAGGCTATTTATTTTTTCAATTACCTTATATTGAGTGGGTGAGAACCTAGAATATATGGCTACTCCACCGTGTATCCTTGAGGAGCGGCAGTAACCATAGGCTAATGAAAGGTTACCAATGTTAGAATATTCATTGAGTTCCTCAGAGGAAAGCCAATGTTCCGATAAACATAGTATATCTAGGTTCAAGTTAATGGCCACTTTTTCAATCAGCGAATGTTTGTTAGAAAGACACTGCACATTTTGATGATAGAAATTAAATAATGAGAGACACTCTGTACTTACCGAGTTCATCATTGGTTTTTCCAGGGGCGTGGCACTTACTAAGTTTAAATTTTGCCCATGGTTGGAAGTAGGCAAAGTTACTGTGTCGGCAGATGGTTTTCTGTTTATGAATTTTGATACATACAGGTTGTATGGCCAAAACTCAGGAGAATAAATTTCGTTGAAATATTGGGATGGGATACCTACTTTAAACGAAGAGTACAAGTCTGGTCGCTTTGAGTTGAGCTTATCAACAACATATTTTCCATCTTTCTTATTTGTTAAGTACTGTTCAATGTCCTCACTTTTTGTTTCTGGACTAAAACGAGAAGTAAAAAGGAAAATTGTCTTCTCAATTGTGTTGAGGTTATGTTGGGCAGTGGAATTGCCTGTTATGAACCTCGTTCTTTTTTTGCTTGAGCTTCCATTATTTGTAAGGTTATTTTGGAGTCTTCTTTTCCTATTAGTTGCAATTTCTCTCTTCGAGTTTTCACTACTTTGAAACGGAGGTTCCATTTCCAAGGCTGACGGTGATGCTGAGCGAGAACGAGAACGGGAACGGGAACGAGAACTCCGATCCGCTGATCGAGATCCAGATCTATTATTTGAAAAGCTGACGCAATTCATTGTTTGTCCCAGTTCACTTTGAATCGTAGTGGAGTAGTTCTTCTTTATTAAGTGCTGGTTAGCTTTCGGATGACGTAACCTAGGATGGGTACCATTTGTCCTTTGAGGAGGATTTTGGTATTCAGAATGTTCCTGAGCTGGTAAAAAATGTCCATTATTATTTCCTGCTGAGCACGTAACTCCCCCAAGTTTCATCACACCTGAACCTCCCACCCCTTTAAAGATTGAAAGTGTTTACCAAATCACTTGTAATTTCGTTATTTTTTGTTGTATTGGGTCAACCGTTTTTCAATATACTCTGTATGAAATGGTGTAACTTATAATGTACTCATAATGCCATTACAACTTTTTCTACGTTTAAAGCAGATAAAAATCACCAATCCTAAAATTTATAAATGTTTTTTTATTTCCAAAATAATGCACCTGTTTTGCAGAATGAACTGTAATTCTGCGTGCTATAGTACGTGAATATTATATGCGTTCTATAGTATGTGGATTATGTGGTGGGGTTCTTCACTTCCAAATGTGCCCAGTAACAGTACACTCCAAGCAGTAGGAATGGTAGGGTATGTCTTTGGACAAAGTCTGTTTGTTGATTGTGTCACTATGTGTTGGAGCGCTTGCTGGAACAGATACGCTATCAATTTTTGTGTGCGGGAAGAATGCAACAGAAAATTATAAAATGCTTCAAGAGGACGAATTGATTTCGAGATCACAATACGGAGAGTGGTACAAGGTCTTCAAATAGCTAGGAGGAGGTCACCGATAAGCCTTGTTCTGGACACCCAACAGTCCGAACCAAAGAAAACGTCCAGTGCTCGAAGTTTTGAGTTCAGACTGTCTCTTAATTATCGCTGACACAACCTTGAATTTGTCAACATTTGTGGTACATGGGATAGTGACAGAAGATATGCAAATGCTATAGGTCTCTATGAAGCTTGTGGCGAAGGTATTAACGGAGGCAAAGAAAGAAGTTTGAGTTTCACGCAGTGAAGAAATGTTGGAATTGATTAGAAATTATTTAGGTTTTTAAACTCTATTCTAGCCAGGGACGAATCTTGGATGTTCAAGTACAATCCAGAATCTATAAAGCAGAGCTCCAAGTGGCACACACAATCTTCTCCGAAACCCCAAAAAAATGTGTTTGAGCAAATCTTGCATCAAAGCAATGCTGAATGGCTTTCTTTGACATCCGAGGAATAGTCTATTTTGACTTTGTACCGCAAGGACAAACTGTCAATGCAGTCTTTTACCTGGATGTGCTCAAGAGACTAAAATGCTGGGTTGTGCGCATCAGGCCTGAAATCAAAGACGTCTTCAAGCTCCGCCACGACAATACCCCCAGCCACACGACCTTTATCAGTACCAACTATCTGACCCATAACAACCCTGACTTAGATCTGTGTTACTTTTTTTTTGTTCCTTCGACTGAAGAGAGAGCTGAGCGAAAAGCACTGGGAGTTGGTGGACGACATCCAAGCTCACGTTACAAGGTTCCTAAAAGATATAATCAAATCGAGGAATTGTAGAGTGTTTGTATCTGTGGCAGAATCGTCTCCGCAGGTGTATTGTGGCAGGAGGAGACGATTTTGAAGAATTTTAACCATTGAATATCCACACATTGAATGAATAAATCTATTTTTTCTTAGAAGATGTGCATTACTTTGATAATACGTCCTGTGTTTAAGAGAATGGTTAAAGCCATAACAAAAAAACAAAATGCAATCCTACTAAATCACATACAGGGAATATATTTAAGAAGTTTCTTTGTTATAGCTCTAACCGTTCTCTTAATATACATTTAGAACACCTTAGCTAAATCAACCTGTATATTCTGTAAATATTTTATTGGCTCCTGTGGTCATAAATGGTTGTTGTAATATCCAGGTAAATGTTCAGTGTTATGAGCAAAATTATAGGGACAAAACACCTCCACAATGGTAATGAACAATATGAGATCCGTCCAGAAAGTAACAGACATTTTTATATAAAAAATGTGCAAAATGAAAGAAAAATTTTTCATTATATATAGCTATATTCTTTAGTTATTTTGTAACTTAATCCTTGTTTAAACTAAGACATTTGTCTAAGCATGACACAAGAACTCCAAATTTGAAGAAATCCACTGCCTGACATCTTAACCACTGGTTAACGCTGGCGTCACTATTAAAGCATTGTATTGTGAGCCAGGTCTTCCATCACAGGTAAGAGCCTGTCTCTGACGCTAGATCTGATCTGTATGGAGGATGATTGAACATTTCTCATCCAAAATCATCTAAAAAACTGTCTGGTGCAATTGGCTGTGTGTAAATGTGTACTGTTGTGAATAAACAACATTTTTTACCTCAGTTTTCTCCAACACCTCTTTTATATTGCCTGCTGTAGTTTCTGCAGTGTTTCACAATACCTTCAACATTGTTGTTGAGCTTCATATGATAAAATAAATTAGAATCACACCCTTATTGTCATATAATTAAACAGTTCTCATATTCTTTCTGGCTGATAGAGTTTGGAAACAATATTTTTCGTTTTTTTAGAATTTGTGTGTCCCCGTTCCATGGATTACCTTTTTGTCTCACAATTAACCCTTTACACGCTGTAGCATGAACTCGATATATTCGATTGATAGACTTTGACCAAAACGCCAAACACAATTATATCCGAAATTATACATTGTGTCTCTTGAAAGGTTTTTTTATTCACATAAAACTCCAGAATGGCAGGCGCACACTTCGTGCTTATCGAGGTTGACTAGGAAGTATTTTAGATGACCTACATTCCCTTTGTCTAGCACCGTCCACCTGCTCCTCCTACAGAGCCATAACCAAATATATCCTTTGTTTGCTCTAATAATAAGATAAGATTACAGGACTTATTTTATTAAAACCCTAATATAAATAAGTTTAATATATTTTATTGTATATATATTTAATTTGAACTAAAATTGCCTGTTTTGTATTTTTTGTGTTTACCTTTTATAGCATATTTAAAATAAAACATAGATTTTAATTTAAAGAAAAATATATTTCATAGTTGTCAGCGTTAAAGGTAAATTATGGAATTCATTAGTGGCTTGGGAAGGGGTAACATGCTTCACTCATGTTTCATCATCAATAATTATGATATAATTGGAAAGTTCGTTACTATTTTGCCATAGTAATCAAGGAAATTCAGCAATGCAGCATGCTATTCTTTTTCTATCTTCTGTGCGGAATTTCAGAATCCTGGCACAAAATTTGTGATGCCAAGCCTCTCCGCAACAATTACATGAACTTGGTCAAATTTAGAGAAAGTGTTCTAAAAGTTCAGTGATTGTGAAATGAAGATTTTCATTAAAGTGTTCTTTGAATTTTTATGAGCTTCAATAACCAAGCTTGGCTAACCACTGTGATCCTTGTATTTATTGGTGCAGCCATTTTAAAAATAAATATATTCCTGCTTCACCCTGCTGCACTTATTAATTTATCCCCATCAAATCTAATAAAGTTGGTAAGGGATTTCAATTGGTTTGTATTTTTTTACAACAAAAACATTACTGAATGACTTCACAAGAAGTGGGATTTTCAATTGCAGCGCACATCTTAACTAGTCTCAGTGAGAAAAGTAGAAGAGATACAGACTGTCCTTTACCTTAGCTCGAGGCTTATTAAGCATAGGAATCATTTTACCTCAAGATGCCCTCCCCACTGCCGAGCTAGTCCCAAATGTCTGTTACTTTCTGGACAATCACACAAAGCCGTAGGACAATTGAGGACCCAATATCAGAGAAAATAAAGACCCTAAGTTTAAACCTTTTAGTGTGTCTTTTCATAGCCATAGTTTGTAATAGTCATAAACAACATTCCTCTGATTTATTTAGGACCATTAGAGGAAATTACAAACGTGAGTAAACTGAATAGACTTCACTAATATCCAGTAGCAGTATGTCCACAGTCTTAAGAATCAAATTTAATATTTTCATTCCTGACATGTACTAACCCCAGCATTGTTGTTGCCCTTGCTGTTATCTTAACTATGAATGAGTCTCATTGTTTCCAGATGATTTCGTTGTTCAAAGAGCTGACAGTAAATACTGTGCTAAATGCATTATTATTATAGTGATGTTGGGTGAGGTAAGGGGGCACTCACTATTTAATACATACAAAGGTGAACATTTTAACTTATTGTTTTGTACAGTTGGTGGATAGTAACCCTGCATGACTTATGTTATGAATGTACTACTTTTTTCAGACAACAACTGGCCAAGCTACTGTGGCGTTTTTCAAAGCCATGGTGAACCGTTTGTGTGGAAACACTTCTCGCCTCCAGTACCTACCTGTCCAACCTGTCAGTTCCAGCACTGAGTGAGTGTGATTTGTCATCAGTATTTTTAGAGTATATTATAGTATTAATTTTAATATAAAGTACTCTATTTTTTGTGGCAAGAAGGTGATAGAACAATTATACATAACATAATACTCATGTATTTTAGGACCTTCAATATGTCAAGAACCTTTCACACTGTCCATTGAAATTTTTTTACTAAAAATCTGTCTTTCGTTTGTATAATACATAAAAATTTTAAAATACAACTAAGAGGTTCTTTGCATTTCAATGTCTATATTCTTAAATGTGTTTTATTCTTTGGAATATGACTGGTATATACTAGGCTGATATAATTTTACATTCACAAATTTTATACTTGCTAGTTTTAAATTTTGTTAATGTTATTAAGTGCCTTTTTTAAATGTCTTGTGACAATCAAGTGATGTGATAAAAACATTAGTTGTGTTTCTTTTTGACCAGTTTAGACAATGATGGCCCCAACAGTGTTCCTTGATGTTCAGTACCAGTTTTACTAGAATTTAGTTAATAATTCTCATTTACTTTATGATACATTATGGTTCATGCATTCATTTAAAATTATTACAATCTTTCCTTACTGTTATATTATACTTTAAAATCATCCACAAAGGGTGGTTATAGTTAAATTTGAAAATTTGAACTAAGTCCTTTCTTATATAAATTGTAACATAATGCAAAATGAAAGAATTTAAGATTTAGTTGTGAAATTATAGGTAATTGTTCTAAAAGGAGATGCCAGTCCAATTTTTAGCCTTATTTTGCTTGTCCTCGTGATACTCTAGGAGAGTCGGTACAGTGGTATAGTACAAGATCAACAGTACTGATAACAATTAATATGGTTACAGGCAGGATTTCATCTTCCACAGGATTTAAACTGGTTTTTTCTCAAATCCAGATCTAAATTTTGATATAATAGACCTATGTTTTTGTCTTCGTCTAATATTTTTTATCCGCTGTGACAATTGGTATTGGCTAGTGCCCTCTGGTCAGTCGTAGGTGGTTGGTAGACGAATGCAGACGTATTGTGACCTGTATTCTGTAGTTCGGTTTTAATGATTAGTGTTGTGTATAGTTTTTTGTTAAGTGCATGTTTTAGAGTAAGTGAAGTTGACAAACAAGATGGTGGTTGTGATTCCTGACTTAGGCATGCCACAACGCTTTGGTATGATTTGTTTATTTTAACCTAGTTTGTAATTATGTATTAGGTTAGTTATTTACCTGAAGAAGAGATCAGATTGCAGATCTCGAAACATAGTGTTACTGATTTCTTGTTTCACTAAACAATGGCAAATGTCCGGAAAAATCCGGACAAGAAAAAGAAAATCTCCAAACTTCAAAAAATAAGGCCCAAACAATGTGATTTGCCTAAAGATGGCAAGGTGAATACGGATGCAAATAATAAAAATGTAATCAACCTGTCTTCAAAAATCCTCAATGAAGCGGAAATATCAATTTTATCCAAGGGCTTAAACTTTTCTGTGGCATGAAAATTGGTAAAGGCACTGGATTTCGTAACTGGAATTGAATCGGCTGTTTCACAGTTATCTGAGGAACAGGGTGACCGGTTTTGTTGTGAGACCAGTCTTTTACTCAGGAAAATTCCTCCCACAAAACCCAATTTGACAATAGAGGAGAAAAAGGCCATGTCGATCCTTGGGAAAGACAACACGTCAAAATCTTACTGGCCGATAAAGGCAACGCTACTGTTGTACCAGTAGCGTATAAAGAAAAAATTGTGGAAACTTTAAATACTGGCAAATATACAGTTTTAAATAAAGACCCGACTGATTCATTTGAACGAAAAAGCAGCAAACACCTTAAGAAAACACAAAAAAATTTTTTCAGATAAATTTAGATCTAAATTAACTCCTCACCATTCCAAAATCTCCCATATGTATGGCCTTCCCAAAATCCACAAACCTACCATCCCTCTCCGTCCCATCATTAGTTCTCGTGATTCATCTTGCAGGGAATTGTCTAAAGTCCTCTTGGACATCTTAACGCCATTGGTAGGAAAAACTTACTCTTTTATCAAAAAAATCCCTGAAGTTGACTGAAACTGACAAACTAGTAAGTTTTGACGTTGAAAGTCTATTTACAAATGTACCAGTTCCAGAAACTCTTGGAATTATTAAATCACATCTCAAAGAAGACCAAACATTAAAGGATAGAACTAAACTTCCCGTACCAGTAATTATTGAACTGTTAGAACTATGCACTCAATGCAATTATTTTGAGTTAGAGGGTAAAATTTACTGTCAAGATGAGGGGATGGCAATGGGTTCTCCACTGTCTCCTATTTTCGCCAATATCTTTATGGAGGAATTTGAGCAAAAAGCTTTGGCTTCAGCTCAGTTCAAACCGAAGATTTGACGGAGGTATGTGGATGATACCTTTGTTATTTTTTCTCATGGAGACATTTAATTAAATAAGTTTTTGAATCACATTAATAGTATTTCTCCTTCCATCTACCTCACAATGGAAGTGGAAGTCCAAAACAAGCTTCCTTTTTTGGATGTGTGTGTATTAAGAGATAGGGATGTCCTTAAGACAACTGTTTTTTTTTTTTAAATAAAACACACAGTAAAATATTTAAATTATCAATCCAACCATAAAAAATCTGTCAAAGAAGGAGTAGCCTACTCGTTGTTTTCACCCATAAGAGCTTGTGCTCTTATGGGTGAAAAATTACTGTCTGAGTTTTTCCAGTGTTGAGTAAAAGACTATTTACTTTGAACCAATTATTGATTTCTAATAAATTCTGAGAAATAAGCCTGTTCAGTGAGATTTTTGTCATGATTACAAATGAGAGCAGTAGTATCATCAGCATACATAGTTATATTATAGTTTTTTATATTCGCTGGCAAATCATTGGTGTAAATCAGAAACAACATTGGTCCCAAGATAGAGCCCTGGGGCACCCCTAAACTAATTTTCATATTTCTTAGTGAGATATGAGTCTAGCCATCCCAATGCATCATCTTTGACACCGTAAAAATTCAATTTTTTTTACAATATTCTATGTTGGACACAATCAAACGCCTTCGAAAGATCACAGCAGCAGTAAACTGTGAACAATCAAAAGCACTCGCCACTCTTGAGGCAATTTAATTAATAGCATTAAGGTTCCTCTTCTCTTTTGAAACCCAAATTGCGAAGGATAAAAACATTCATTCTCTTCAAGATGACTAGAGAGTTGGTTGAGAACTACAGCTTCCAATACTTTAGATACTGGAGGAAGGAGAGCAATTGGGTGATAGTTATCAAGTTAATAGTTATCAGGTTGGGTTGTGTCATATTTTTTAAAAATTGGTTTTTACATTACTGTATAAGAGCATCAGGAAAACACCAGTTTTAAGAGAGGAATTAATCAAATAAGCCAAAGGCTTCTTTAGGAAGCTGGCACATTCTCTGAGAAGAAACACAGGTATTTCATCCCAGCCCGAAGATTTTATATGTTTTAGCTGCATTAGTGTCTCAAAAAAATTTAGGTCAGTCACAGATCCAAAAGATGTTAGAAGATTACTAGTTTATTCTGTTTATGAAGAAAAAAAGAAGATTATTTATAATTAGGAGACAGCCTAAGTTTACTGTATACATTCAAGAAACGTTAGTTAAATGCGTGAGCAATTTCAGTTTGATTAATGTGTAGTTTATTATTTATTTGTATTTCAGTAATAGGAGTGTGTTTTTTTTTAAAGACTCTGTTTCTTGTTTTACAATATTCCAAGCCGTTCTACTTTGAAAATAAGACCGCTAGTCTTTACATTGCATGTGGAGTTCCCTCTTCCCGGCCGCTGACATTCACAAACCAGCTTTGACCCATCCTTTGTCAACTGATGGCTCAAATTTCTTTTTGGCGGAAAAGTTGAAAGCATGATCAAAATGATGTTTAAAAATTTGCAAGATTATCTAACATTTCTTGTTGGGAGTCATCATTTTGAATATCATAGACGGTGTGACAGTCATCATTTGAAAGATGTGATTTAAATGATATAATATTTTCTTTGGAATAATTCCTTTTCTTGGACATAAAGTTATATGTTGTGTTGCATGTTAGGATTGTCTTATAATTTATAAGAACAAGAAGCAGGGCAGAGTGATCAGAAAAACTTATATCAAGTGTGAATGCATTACATGGATCGAAGCTGGTTAGAATATTGTCAATACAGGTACTAGAATCTTTTGTTATTGTAGTTGGTTAATTAAAATGTAAAAATACATGACATGAATTTAGTGTGTTAAACCATCAGCTTTACAGTTACTTTGTTCGAGCGTGTTAAAATTAAAGTAACCTGCAACAAGAAATTTGGCTTTAGGATCCTTTTTTCTACAAAATTCTATTAAAATACAAAACTGATTAAAAAAAAACTTAATGCCATTCTTGTTATTGAAATGTCTATTTAACAGCCTATAAATACATAAAACAATTGTTTTCACTTTAGAAATTAGTTCCACACCACATAATTAACAAATATAACTCTCTACTGAACTTGGCTGTATCAGATCTTGACAAGGGGAACACGCCGCGGTGAGGCCTCCAATGCTATTTAAATGGGAAAAACATGTTACTATTTAGGTACAAGTTTCTCATAACCTATAAAAACTAGGGTGATGACATTTTTTTTGCTTATTGTGTTCATGTTGGTTAATGAAGTACTCCATTATGAAGTATTTAGCTACAACAATTATTAAGGAAAAAGATTTTTCTTTTTTTATACTATAAAAATACCTTTAATTTTAAAGTTTTTTTTTTAGACTACTTAAAACTTAATATAATTTCATAATAATAGAGTAAATTACTCACTAAGTAGTGTAAATTATGTGTATAAATTTTGAAGTCTGTAGGCCTAATAGTTCGGGAAGTGGTACCTAAACACTGAAAAAAGTAACTTTTGGGAAAATCCATTTAAAGTCTAAACTAGCAAACACACACTAAAAACCTCCTGGAACATAATTCTGACAGTCAGTATCTTCTTTTTTTCTCTTGAGCAACCTTCTCCTAACCCTTTTTTTCTTATTTTCCTCTTGAACCTCTTTATTTGCTTTTTTATTCTATTTTCATCAATTTTCTTCAGTTCTTCAATCATAAACTTCCCAGGTGTTATTCCCAATCTTTGAAACACATTAGCTTTACCAATGGCACCCTTATTGAAGCTTATAACGGAGTCATTTACTCCAATTTGAAGAGTTTTAAGCCCTACAAATGTAGTTTTTGGAACCCTACTCCGAATCACACTATTAAAGCTCTCATTCGGATTTTGAGTCTTTCCATGCAAACAACGTTTTAACAATTTTGGATCTGACAAATCTTTGTAAACTGGCTTTATTACATTCATTACTTCTTCTGGTAGAGAGTTTTTTGTGTTTATATTCTATATTAAGTTCTTGTGCCTTTTTATACTTACACCAAGACTCATTTCCAGAAGGACAAAGCTCGTGTTGTGGTTTTTCATCACTTGAAAGTTTGTGGTAAATTGTTGCCCATATTGCTTTTCGCATATCGACACTGTCAAGTTATTCCTTATTGCTTGGCCATAGTATCGCTGCAGCTGATCTATTTCTTCATCACTCAAGCGGCCTTTTCCTCCTAATCCTTTCCCATCGATTAATTTCTTTCCTTTCATATCTTTCTTCAGTCGTCTCAATCTAGAACCAACGCGTTTTTTGTATATGGCCAATGCATTCTAGTTTGGATATTTGCACATTGTCACCATAGGGTTTACTCTCTAGAACAGAAGTGAAGCCTTTGGAGTCTCCATCTCCAAGGTATTTTACATATCTTAGGCCTAACTTATTTATAGACCTGTTGCAAAGAGCTCTGGCGCCTACAACCTCCATGCCACCACTGGTACCTGTGTAATTACCTGAACATTTGTTTGTTTGCTTATGTTGCTCCAATTTTACAGGATCTGATATGTATGGTTCCCTCACACAAACATTACAGTACTTTGATAGGCATTCAAAATCCATCACTTTTCCAGTATCAAATGATGTTACTGTTACTGTAATCACACCATTTAGAGAGGTGTAACCGCGCTTCTGCCATGTTCCGTTGAAAGCAGCTGCAACATCGGCACAACCATCATTTTCAATTATAGCTTCATTAGCAGCTTGCAAAAGAGAAGCTTCACAAACTTCTTTTGTAGCATTCAAAAATTTATTGTGATATACATCCATGCGGCATCTTGGCTGTGTAATATTCATTACCGCTGAGAACATTTTCCCTGATTCTAAGCCCTTGCTAATTGACCATAAGGCATAGACATACCTAATGTTGATATTGTAAGGCCTACTGTACTATTGAATCTTCAACTCATTGCTGATTAAGATTTCCCACAAACAATACATACAATTATCATGCGATGGACCAATCCTTTTTTGAAATCATCTTCTAATCTAATCTCAACACATTCAGAACTATTACATTCTTTGCAGGAAGAAAATGACTTTACTAAATTGGATATAAGCTCCAAGTCAACAATAAAGTTCAAACCTTGTGGTAACACCTGGTGCTGATATCTGTCGAGTGTACAATCAAGCTGCAAAATCTCATGAACACCCTCTTATATTGTTAGCAGGTACAAATGATATGATTAAAAGATCTCCTAGATTTATATATGAAGAAATGGAAAATAAACTCCGAACTTTAAGTATGTCAAGATCCATATTTATTACCACTATTCCTCCTCGCTTTGATGTACCTCAGAACAACTCAATACATGATGACATAGCAATGGTTAATAACTACATACGAGAGATCGTGGTAAGGATGGATCGAGTTCATCTCATTGATTTGGATGCTTTTAGAAGAATTCATTTTACACGTCAAGGATTACATCTTAATTACAAAGGCAAAAAGAAACTTAGTTATATGATAATTGATTCTTTAGGTGAAATGTATCACACGAAGAACACCAATATATACAACAAGAATACAATGACAGGTCTTCCTGTAACTTTAACACTGTCGGATGTGTCTTTGGCGGGTGAGCTGGATTTACCAATTAAGATCGTTGAAGAGAATATTAACAAAGTGTTTCAGGAGTATCAATGTGATGAAAGTGTGGGTTTCTCTCATTGTATCTCAGCAGATTTAAATGATAAGAGAAATATGAGTGCTGGAATTGCAAGAATGTTTAAAGAGAAATTTTGGAATGCCCTCAGTCAATGATTGTATTAATAGCCATCTGACCTGTCAAAAAACTGCAAAGGGTACAACAATTTTTGGTTTGATTACCAAATCAAAATATTTCTACAAACCCAAACTAGATGACTACAATTTAGCTTTCAATGAGTTGATACAAGAATTTAAGAAGAGGGGTTTAAAAAAAACTCATTTGTTCACCCATGGGTTGTGTGAGGGATGAAATTCCACCTGAACACTTTGTCATCAAGATTATTGAGTTTCATAAAATAACAGGAGCCTCAGTTGACATCATAACGTATGATGAACATGCCTCTCGGAGGTTAAGAGGTGGCCTGTCTTATTCTAACTTTGTGAAGAAACTGAGAGACTCTCTTTCTAACACCTACCAGCGGGGAGAGAGAACTGATACAGACCCACTGTCTGATGCTCTGGATATGGCTACAACAACTGGAGTCCAGGCTGATGTTGAAATAATCTCTGCTGATGACCTTCTTCTGACAACTCCTATGCCATCACCCTTGCAGCTGTACAGAAACCCGGATGAAGTGCAGTGTGTGAAATCAAAGGCATTTAATGAAGTGCCACTTCTTTCTCCAGTGTCTCATATATGTGCTGACAAAGAGGAATGTAATATAATTATGGATAGTCTAAGTTCTGTAAATAAGCAATTAGATCAGACACCAGCCAAAAGTGAGTCACCTTTAAGTAGTCCTTTTTTGGGATGGGGTTCACCAGAAATAGCTTTAGATAAATCTTTTTTAATGAAAGAAATACAGGCAAATCTTTAAAGATGATTGCATTCAACAATTATAAGAGATCATTATCAATTAATACAAATAAAAATATTAACCTGGTTACCAAAGTGTCTTGTAATAAAAAAAACAGTAACAATGAGTTTCGATTACAAAATTCTAAACTAACAATATTGCATCAGAATATTCAGCACCTTCCATCACGTCTAGATATACTTCAGTGCAATTTAGATGAAATTAACCCTGATATCATAGCACTTACGGAACATAATATGTCAGATGCTGAATTAATACTTTTAAATATACCAAACTACTTTAAATCCTCTCATTTTGCAAGATGCTTAAGCACTGGAGGTGGTGTTGTCATTCTAGTACACAGAAATTTGACTTCAAAAAGTGTCAATTTACCGGCAATCCAGTCATTACTAATTGAAAAAGAATTTGAATGTTGTGTTTCGGAGATTAAAATAGATAATTATTCATTCACACTTGCTTGTGTTTACAGGAGCCCTAAACATTGTTATGAGGACTCCTTTTTGGCTAAGTTTGAGTTATTATTGGAGATATTAAATAACAAGTATGAAAATGTAATTATAATTGGTGATCTAAATATAAATGTTCTAAATGTGGATAGTTCCATATATAAACAGTTTGTTAATATTCTTAGGGTTTATAATATGATTTACACTGTAGATTTTCCAACAAGAACTTCAAATAAGTCACAAACAGCAATAGATAACTTCATAACTAATATAAAAAAAGAGTATTTAAATACATATGGAATTATAACTCAATTGTCTGATCATGATGCACAGTTGCTGGAAATTTTTGGAATAACAAATCAAAAGAATCTGGTTTTAAGAAAATTAACTAGAAAATTCACAGCTAATAATTATAATGTGTTTTTAAGACAATTGTCTCAGTTAAACTGGTGTGAAGTTTTCCAGGCATCTGTAATTCACAAGTATGATGTTTTTAGCAATTTGTTTTGTTACTACTTTGATGTAAACTTTCCTAAAGTATTTACCTCTAAGAAATTAATGGAAAGTAATAAATG
This sequence comes from Homalodisca vitripennis, assembly GCF_021130785.1. Classification (NCBI taxonomy): domain Eukaryota; kingdom Metazoa; phylum Arthropoda; class Insecta; order Hemiptera; family Cicadellidae; genus Homalodisca; species Homalodisca vitripennis. The sequence continues at coordinate 90,870 of NW_025780088.1, read as the reverse complement.
GGCATCTGAAGAGCTGAAATGTAGGAGAAAAGAAATGGTTAAATTAGAGCATGAATTTAGAATTACTAAAAATAATAATATTAAATCAACCATTAAAAATATGAAAAAAAGAGTTGAACCAGTCTATTGCCTTGCAAAAGAAGAGTTATTATGATCGTAAAATTTCTAAAGCGCCTAATAAAGTTAAAACTACTTGGAATTTAATTAATTATGAAGTCGGTAAACAGAAGCTTTCAATATCAAACATATCACTTGCAGTGGACGGTAAAATATTGACAGACCCAATCTTGGTTGCTAATATTTTTAATAATTTTTTTTGTTGAAGCAGTTGATAGCTTAATACTTCCGAGCATTTCCTCCACCAACCATGAAAGCAATATTGAATTTCAGCACTCAAACCAAATTTCAACTACCTTTAAATTTAAACCAGTAAATGAAGTTGACTTAAAAAGCATAATTTCATCATTTGAAAACAAATATTCGTCAGGATTTGATGAAATTTCAATTATTGTTCTAAAGCAGTCCTGTCCACTAATATTAAAACCCTTAATACATTTGGTTAATTCTTCTTTGATATCAGGAATTTTTCCAGATAAGCTAAAAATAGCTAAAGTAATTCCTATTTTTAAAAAGGGAGATCCAAATGATCCTGCCTGTTATAGGCCAGTGTCTCTCCTCCCAGTTTTATCAAAAATATATGAAAAAGTTGTTTATAACCAATTTTTAAATTATCTGGAATCTAACAATTTCTTAAACAGTCAACAACACGGTTTTCGATCTGGACGATCTACAATTACCGCCGGTATCGAGTTTTATTGATTCAATAATCAATTCAGTGGATAAGGGAGAACACGTGATTGGAGTATTTCTGGACTTGACCAGAGCATTTGACAGTGTGTCACATTGTAAATTAATAAGTACTCTTAAAATGTTGGGTGTTATGGGAAAGGAACTTGCATGGTTTAGTTCTTACCTTCAAAATAGGATGCAATACGTTGAAATAGAGCATGTTTCAAACAGTACTCGATATTGTTTTAAAAACAAATTCAATTCAAAACTAAGAACAGTAAAGCATGGAGTCCCACAAGGATCAATATTAGGTCCACTTCTTTTTCTTTGTTATATAAATCAGTTGCCTTTATTGGTTGGAGAAAGCTCTGCTGTCTGTTTATATGCTGATGACACAAATGTGGTTATCTCAGGAAAAAGTGTTGAAAGTGTTGAGATGTCCGCTTTTATAGGTCTATCAATGATAAAAGACTTCTTGATAAGTAAAACCCTTTTATTAAACTCAAACAAATCAAATTTTATCTCTTTTTCCACAAAACAAGCTCTAAACAGGGTTCAACCCAACATTTTCATTGAGGAAGAACAATTGCTAAATGCCTACAGCACAAAATTTTTAGGATTGATTATAGATAAAAACTTAAGTTGGAATGAACATGTGGACTATGTTTTAAATAAAATTTCCAGTGGTCTATATGCACTGAGACGATTGGCTAAGGTTTGCAGTGTAGAATCTCTAAAATCAATTTATTATGCTCTCATTAATTCCCACATTGCTTACGGTATAGCTATCTATGGAGCTACCACATCACATAATTTATACAAAATTCTAGTTAAACAAAAGCACGCTATTAGAATTATAAAGAGATTAAAGAGGAGAGATTCAGTTAAGCATATTTTTAGGGAACTCCAAATATTTACTGTCTACAATCTATACATATTTGAAACTATAAATTACGTTGTTCATTTCTGCAATCTTGCTTTAACAGAAAGAAAACATCAATATAATACACGGTTCAATATATCTAATGATTCTCATCACTTGGAATTTTATAAAAAGAAAACCTCGTACATGGGGAAAAAGTTTCTAAATCATTTACCAATTGAGTTGAAAACTAACTACAACACGAATCATTTCAAAACTAAACTTAAAGAATATCTACTAAATAGACCTATATATTCATTCCAAGAATTTTTTGAAAGGGCTAATTGACTGGTTTAGCTCAACATGTCTATATGTATTTACGTGTATATGTGTCTGTGTATATGTATTTATGTATGTATGTGTCTGTTTATATGTATAAGATAATTATTTATTACCATAACTTATAATGAATGAATGTTTATTCTAGCAACTGTGCATGAAATACACTTGAAAATTATAATAGTAATCCTAGTACTAAATGCTTATGTTAGTTAATATTTTATAAGTTGATGTTAGATAATTTTTTTATTAACTATGATTGACGCTATTCATTGTACAATCTGTGCATTTGTTTTATGAATAAAGAATTTCTGAATCTGAATCTGAACCTGTATTTCACTCCTCGCTCAATAGATCAGGAAGCTTAGAATGTTTCAGTTTCTTAGAACTGGAAGACTTTAGGACTAGGCCTAGATGAACTGTGTTTAGCATCACTAACGTTTCTAGTAAATTGATTACCTCTAAAATGTTTCTTATTGAATCGTTTTATTCTAGGCATTATAGTGATAGTAAAAAAGCACTGAACAATAATTATTAGACAAAATCAACAATCTAATCACTTGTTATTCAACGTAAACAAACACAAAACACTGAAACTGAAATGTAAACAAACCACAAACTAACAGCTGTCAAGTTATTATTACAGTATCTAGTACTGTCTAACAATGTTACCAACCTAAACTATTGACAACACAAAATAATAACTTGTATTATATATCACATGAGTATTTTATTATAATATATAAATGAGTATAAGTGAATCCAGACATAGGCTAGACCAAACATAAAAAAGTAAGACGTTGAGGCAAGCTGAATGCATCAATGCCATTCTTGTTTTTATTTTTTTACCATAAAAAGCAAGGAAAGTACCTAGTGTTATATATTTTCTTAAACGGGATGAAATGGAAATTTTTTTAAGATAATAATAAAAAATTGAATTTTTTAACCCCCGCCACGCATACTCCCCTTACTGACAACTCATGACACATCTAACAAATCCTGTGATAAAGGTAAAATTTTTTTGAATTTTTTTAAAGTATAAATTATTGTGTTCTGAGTTCCAGTGTTCAGAGAGGCAGATAATATCTGGAGTTTAAATTAAATTGTCAAGAAATCATTAAAATCATCTACTTTTATATCATTTATAAGTCCTTGAATATTGCAATGAAAAATATTTAAATTGTTAACAGGGTGTGTGGATTTAGTCTGAGTGCTTACATTGACATTACATAATTACTAGCTATGACTAAAAAAGTTTCACAAGAGATGTGGTAATTAGGATGTGTGAGGAAGACCATTGTTGAGCGATTGTGTGTTTGAATCATGCTGTATTCAGATACACAGGGAGGCACAGAATTGTCTATCAAAGGATGAAGATTTACTGTCAGGTGTTCTCTTGAAGCTGTAGGCAACCCTTCCATATCCTCATAGTACTCTGTACTGAGGTATTGGACACCGAAGTGAGAATCCCATCTGAAGGTAGAAATGTTTTCATCGTTAACCATTAACATTCTCTCCTTATCTCAAGTAGACTGAGCAAGATCTATATTAGTTGGCAGAAGTCCAGAATGAGCTTGCCGTATATCGGATACACTTAGATTATGCAAATAGTTCACTTGTTTCACTATTTCATCTGCAAGTTTTAGTTTTCCATACTTGTTTAGGTGTTGGCCATTTCTGGTGAAATGCAGTCTCTCAAAGTTGAGAACTTTGTTTTGATAAAACTGTCCAAATTTATTAAGCAGTTTTCACACCAACTATCACATAGATAACATTTATCTTGTTACTTACCTATCTAAACATTTCTTAAACAACTATACATTACCACTGATATTTGAACAATTCTGGGAGCACAAAAAGCACATGTTCTGATTCATGTCTTATCTATTCATCTCTCCTCATCTAAATCTTCAAAATAAGAACTCAAAATACCCCTTGATAAAAACGAGAGGAATGTGAAAGTACAGTTCTCCTTTCAAATATATAGCAATATTGAGTAAAATGTTCAATTTTAACTGTTTAAATTAATCCTTACATTTTGATGTCTAGATTTATTGGCTGTGATTAATCAGATAAGATTTCTTTCATTTGGTAAATAAATTTCAGCTGTATTGCTTTTTGTGTTCAAAATTTTTACAAAAAGACCGTAACTTTAATGTAATATAACTTTAAACTAAAGTAATATATGGAAACAGAAGAGTTACGTTATATTTCATTTGTAAAAAAAAGTTAAAGTTAAACTGATACCGTAGCTGAAGTTTATTCACTATTCCAATTTCAATAGGCCATTGGAAAGTAGGGTTCCAATTATAATCCAGTTCCTGAACAAAGCAACTTATCTTATGACAAAAGTTGTAATTCTTGATATCAGATACTTATTTCTATTACTTTTATAACTTTGGCATTTCTGCTCCATTTTTCACAATAACTGATGATAACTTAAAAATAATTTTCAGTAAAAAAAAATAAATAAAAAAGCAATACTTGAAGAAATCAAAAGACAGAAAAAGCTTGCCTGCCTGTTGTATTTTAATAATTTAAGTGTAATAGAAGGTAATTTTTTTAGAAATAAATCATTACTATTAAGTGTGAAATGTGTCCATTTGTCCATTTGTACAAATCAAATAAGTATTGTAAGTTTATAGTAGCTAAGTTTGACTTTTGTGTATTGTGACTTGTGAACAGGTGTTTGGCCGGGGACAGCAGTGAGGAGAGCACTCTGGTGTCGTGTACCGACAGCTCCAGCCTCAGTTCCTCTCTATCGCCTCGTCTCAACCCTCAGCAGGAACTCCACAGCATAATTGGCCAGTTGGAGAGGTATGCCTGTGACAGACTTCTTTTACCTTTAAATTTTGGAAAATATTAATCTTCCTGGATTCAAGTAGATCTGGAATTTTGCTTGTCAACTGTGATGGTACCAACAGAGTCTGACACCTTAATTGTTTATGCAAGAACAATAACCAAGAGTAATCAAGGGAGTTTTTCAGTTTCACTGAAGTAACATGACATCACTGTGCCACCCATTGGTGACCTGATAATGTGTGATGAGTCATCTCATCTAAGATGTGATAGTTAAGCTATACTGGAAATCTGATTATAAAACATGCCACTAGTCCTAGTGTAAAAGCAATGGTTAGAATGAGGCAAATCTTAAAGCAATCTAAATGAATGTGGCACAGAATTAAAAAGTTCCTCTATTGACTTATATTTTTACTTTATTACATTCTCTGGAAAAACTTAAATATAAGTAGTAATTTAAAATCTTGTTTCTAAATTTACAATGTTTTATACTGTAAATGTTTTGTAACTATTTACTGAAAAAAACGTCATTAAATGTTTTGTTTTTATGAAGAACGTTTATTTAATAAACAGATATTGCATCTTCTGTCTTATTTTTTGTACGTGTTGATTTAATGAAACTTTAAACTTTGCGTTTGTTTATTATTTGCCTATTTTACATTATTCTCTTCAAAATTAAATTCTCTTATATTTTTGGTTAAAAAGTTTGCGTGTTTTTCTTGAGACCAAATTTTTCATATTCTGTCTGGTACTTCAGAAATGGTTGGTCCAACAGGTCTGGGACGTATTTTATTCAATTTTTCAGTTAATTTTACATAAAATCCAATAAATGTATACGTTTATATGAACTTTTTCATTATTTTGATAAGAGGAAACCACCTGAGAAGTTTGGTGGATTACTCGTGGGTTTTTGGTGGATTACTGGTGTATTTGGTGGATTACTGTGTTGTCTAATTCAAATTCAAATTCAAATGGTTTATTGTCAGAATACAAAATATGTATATAACAGTAGATATGAATATGCCGATTCTAGACCACTTTTGGGACAGACAGAAAATCAAGGGAAAATACTGTTTAAAGGACAATAAACGAATCTGTAAAATCAAACAGTATGGCGGTTCTAGCTCACTTTTGGGACAGACAGAAAATCAAGGGAAAATACTGTTTAAAGGACAATAAACGAATCTGTAAAATCAAACAGTAAGGGGTTCCTAGACCACTTTTGGGACAGTCAGAAAATCAATGTAAAATACTGTCCATTGAACAATAAACAAATCTAAGAAATCTAACAGGAAAGCACGAATGTTAAATAACCGAATCTTTAGCTGTTTTACTGTTCAATGTATGCTTCTACATTTATAAGCCGTTTTAATGAAAAAATCCAGAAATCTTAATAAAAAATCTTTATTCTACAAAGTTAATTGTTATAATTTCTTTATCTTTTATAGTCTTCTTTCCAGTAACAATCAAGTGTAATTTTTCATTTTTGTTTAATTCTTTAATCTTTTTTTCATCCAAAACAGTCAAAAATCTGTTCGGTAAGTGTACTTTACAATCTTCCAACTCGGCAATTATTGTAAACCCGAATTTATCTTTCATTTTCTCCAAATTCAAAATTTTGTATTTCTTATTTTCTTCCAATTCATTTAACTTCTTATACTCTTTAAACTTACATTCTCCAATATCATTTAACTCTTTCAAGAACTCCATTTAAATAGAAAAAATTCAAAGTCAAAAAGTGCAAAACCATTTCTCTCGGTCGACCTTTTCTCCTCCCTCTGTCTCTTTCTCTCTCCCTCTCTTTTTATGCCTATGACACGATCACTTCTGCCGTTTATAGGCTAGGATCTATATTCAGGCTAGAGAGAGAGAGAAGAGCGAGATACGGATAGAGAAATGGTTCCGGAATACGATCTGAATACTTCTGAACTTGGTGTTTCTCCGCTATGGCCACTCGCATTGAAACAGTTCAGAAGTAAACTTCCTAACCGACCAAAACCGAATTCGCGGACATATATACTCAGCAACACAATACAACAGCCCATCGAGAAGTAAAAATTTAAGAAATTAATTTAAAATATAATTTGAAAATTACAAGTAACAAAATGTACGCATATTTAAAATAGGTAAAATTATCTAACATTTTGAAAAAGAAAATGTTATAATAGTAAACGGGAACACAATTTTTATTCTTAAAAGCAAATCTGCATTACCGACATTTTAGTTCCGAAAGATTGCGCTGTGTGTATCAATGACAGTCGAGGTGTGCTACTACAGACCGACCATCACGATAATCGCTTCGCCTGCGTCATATCCGTAGTGATATCACGCCGTGAGAGGCGCAATCGTTGGTTTACAAGCACCATTTAGTTAAATAAATTTTTCTATCTAAATGGAGCGCGAAAAAATATCATGTCCGTTCTGCAAAAAAGAAATTTTAAGAAAAAACTATGATCGCCATTATAATTCTAAAAGTCACGAAAAAAACAAGCAAATTTACGATAATGAACTAAATTATTTAAGACAATGGGCTAGAGAAAATAAAATTGCCGATCACGAAAACATGTTTAATATTGAGAAATTACGTGAATTAAAGAGAAATTTCAAAGTTGAAAAGAAAAATCTCGACCTATTTAATGATGAAAAACTTCATTCAATAGCTGAAAAGTTGGCTATCGGTACTAACGATAAAACCAAGTCTGAAATGATCGAAGAAATTGATAAAACTCTTAAAGTAAAATCCGAAAATATCATTGATGTAGTTTTATCCTCAATACACGGTCTTTTCAAGCAATACATTTTAACAAACTTGAACGACAATTCCATGTCAATTTACAAATATCTTTCAATTATGCGGATATTAAATTAAAAGTTTAATCGAGAAATTTCAAGAAAATGTTAAAAATATGAAGGGCTATCTCTCTTTGGAATGTGAATACGAACGAACTTTAGTGAATGGTGAACCGCAAACATGTCTAATGTATTTTACTATCAAAGCAGACGAAATCTTTGACGTAAACGACTTTATTACTAAGCAATTTAATAAATTAACACATCGAGAACAAACGAATAATCCAAATAAAGGTTCCGGATGGACATTTAAAAGTTGTAAACAACTAGTTTTGAGCCTTAACAAACACGAAATGATGAATGCAGGATCATACATCGATTTACCAAAGAATATCAAAGATAAAAAAGCTTGTATAAATATAAAAAATAGAGATGATTTTTGCTTTATTTACTCAATAAGATGTGCTATTGAAAAACCAGAAAGAGACTGTGAACGTGTAAAGCAATACGAAAAATTTGTGAATGACGAAATATTTTCAGGTTTTGAGTATCCAATGTCTCTGAAAGATATACAAATATTTGAAAAACGAAGCTACAATTCCAAGTATAAGTATCCAACAATGTCTATCAATGTCTACAGTTTTGATGAAAATATTAACATTGTTCCGTTACAAATTTCTGAAAAATATGACGCTGAAACAAACATTGATTTATTGTATGTTAAACAAGATGATAAATCTCATTATGTTTTGATAACCGATTTAAATAAGCTTGTTTCTTCGCAGTTGTCTAAACATAAAGAAAGAAAATTTTTGTGTAGAAGATGTTTAAGCCATTTTTACAAATCTGGAGATTTAACAGATCATTTAGAAATTTGTAAAAATCATGAAGTTTGTAAGCCAATTATGCCATTTCCAGGTCAAACAACTAAATTTACTAATTATCAAAAGAAATTTAACCATCCGTACGTAATTTATATGGACTTTGAGAGCATATTAGAAAAAATTCCGACATGCAAGAACAATCCACAAAGATCGACTACAACCAAGATTCAGAGGCACATTCCTTATGGTTTTACTCTATATTTAGTGTCGAATGTGACCAATCGCATGTACAAACCGATATGTTATCGTGCCAAAAATGAAGAAGATTTGAAAAACGTCCCGACAAAATTGTTTGAAGAACTCAATAAATTATCGAAATACATAGCAAAAAAATATAATTCTAAGAACATGAAACCTATGAAATTGACAGAAGAAGAAGAAATTTCGTATCAAAATTCAAACGTTTGTCATATCTGTGAATGGTCTGCTTATGATGTTGGGTCAATTCAGTATGGTTTTACTCCTGATAGTTGGAAAGATAAGAGTTATAATAAAGTGAGAGATCATTGTCATTTAACCGGCAAGTTTCGAGGCGCAGCTCATGCATGTTGCAATCTAAATTTGAAATTTCCTCAGAATATTCCCGTTTTCTGCCACAATATGTCAAATTACGATACTCATTTGTACATAAAAGAATTGGCTAAACAATATGGAAATGTTGATTTGATTGCAAACACCGATGAAAAATATATAAATTATTCTGTAAATTCTGGATATGGCTATGAATTCGAAGGTGATAAGCCAAGAAAATTCATCAAGTTTTCGTTTGTAGACACGTTCAGATTCATGGCCTCGTCTATAGAAAAGTTAGCTAAAAATCTAAAGAGAGAAGACTTCAAACATACAAATCATTTTATACAAGATGGACTGAATGAGATAATAGAAAGACAGCCAAATGACGACGACGAGATTTTTAAAATTCTATCTGGAAAAGGAATATTTCCCTATGAATTTATCGACAGTATTGAAAAACTTGATTACACAGAAGAATTGAGAATTCAAGATTTCTATTCACTTTTGACAGACGAGAGCATATCTGAGAAAGATTTTCAACACTACTTAAATGTTTGGAACAAATTAAAAGAGAAAAATCTAGGAAATTACTCTGATCTCTATAACATTCAAGATGTTCTATTGCTCGCTGATATCTTTGAAAATTTTAGGAATATTTGTTTGAATTGCTATAAGCTTGATCCAGCACACTATCTAACAGCTCCCAGTCTTGCATGGGATGCTATGTTAAAATTAACGAAGATAGAATTACAATTAATTAGTGATTATAATATGTATTTGATGATCGAAAAAGGTATTCGCGGAGGCATTTCTCAGTGTATTAAACGATATGTGAAAGCAAATAACAAATATTTAAAAGATTTTGATAAGACAAAGCCCGAAAACTATTTACTCTATCTCGATGCAAACAACCTTTATGGGTATGGTCTTATGCAAAAACTGCCGTTTAGTGATATCAAGTGGATGGATCCTAAAACGTATACAAAAGAAGAGTGGCAAGAAACAATTTTAGAACTCACTGGCGACGAAGATTATGGCTATATTCTCGAAGTCGATCTTGGATATCCAACAAATTTACACGAACATCACAAGGATTTACCTCTTGCTCCAGAACATTTTAAAAACAAACTTTGCACAACTCTACTGGATAAAACTGAATACGTTGTTCATTCGAGAAATTTGAAGTTCTATTTGGAACAAGGTATGATTTTGAAACATGTGAATAGAGTTATTGCATTCGATCAGAAGCCTTTTATGAAAAAGTACATTGATTTTAACACAAACATGAGGACCAAAGCTACAAGTGACTTTGAGAAAGATTTTTACAAGCTTATGAACAACTCAGTTTTTGGAAAAAGTATGGAAAATGTGCGAAATAGATGTGATATAAAACTAGGAAATGAAGAATTTTCAATGAAACAGGCCAGGAAAACAAACTTCAAATGCTTTAATATCTTTGACGACAACTGTATAGCGAGTCACATGTACAAACAAAAGGTTAAATTTAACAAACCGATTTACATAGGATTTTCAGTTCTCGACCTCTCAAAATTGCTAATGTATGAGTTTTATTACACCAAATTAAAGAAGTTTGATCCAGATTTGAATCTGTGTTACATGGATACAGACAGTTATTTCCTAGAATTGAAACGAGATCCTTTTAAAATTATTAAAGAAAATATAGATGACTTTGATACAAGTGATTATCCAAAAGATCATGAATGTTTCACTACTAAAAAATAAGAAGGTAATAGGGAAATTCAAAGATGAGTTAAATAGCGAAGTTTTAGAAGAATTTTGTGGTTTAAGGTCTAAGATGTACTCGTACAAATATCTAGATAAAAACCCAGTTAGGTGTAAAGGAATTAAGAGAAGCGTTGTAAATAAAACAATAAATATCGAAAACTTGAAGAGATGTTTGTTCGAAGATAAAGAAGAATTTAGGGAGATGACAGTCATCAAAAGTTATAAACATGAGTTGTACACTGTTACCATAAACAAGCTGGCACTGAACGCTAAAGATGATAAGAGAATTGTCCTAGAAAATAAGATCGATACAGTACCGTATGGCTATAAAACAGATATATTAGACGAATTAAATAAACTTGGAAACTTTGATATGTAAATGGAAGATGATTTAATTCACTATCACAAGTGTAAAAAAGAAAACGAAAAATATAGATTCTAAAATTGTTCAAACTCAAAACGGATTGTATAGAATTGCTGCAAAATGTTCAAAATGTAAGACAAACAAGAGTAAGTTTATAAAGAATCCAAATCCAAAACCTGTTAAGCAAGAATTGAAGACTAAAGATGAGATAGAGATTGAAGCTCGAGAAATTCATGCACCAGTACGAAAAAAGTTTAAAAAGAGAAAAATTATAACATTAGGAATTGACGATTTATGGGCAGCAGATTTAGTTATAATGTCTAACTATTCAGATCAAAATGATGGATTTAAGTATATGTTAAATGTTATTGATACTTTCTCAAAATATGCTTGGTCAAGAGCTATCAAAAGAAAAAACGGCAAGGATGTTTCAAAAGCTGTCGAAGATATAGTAAAAGATGCCATAAGGATCAATCACAAACCTCCTAACCTACTTCATACAGATAAGGGTTTAGAGTTTAAAAATAAAGAATTTAACGATGTTTTGAGGAAATACAACATTAAGATTTATCATACTGAAAACGAAGAGAAATCAAGTATTGTAGAGAGATATAACAGAACTCAAAATGAGAGAATGAAAGTAATTTTTGAGATTAATAAAAAACTTTAAATGGATCGATATTCTTCAAAAAATCGTAAACAATTATAACGATACAGTTCACAGCACAATCAAAATGAAACCGAAAGACGTAGATAAGGATGCAGAAAAGGAGTTATTAGAGACCGTTTTCAAGTATGTTCCACCTGAAATTCACACGAAAACTAAATTTAAAGTCAATGATCATGTAAGAATTGTTAGTAAAAAACAAACATTTTCGAACAAATATAAGAACAATTGGTCAAGAGAAATCTTTGTGATTTATCAAATTAATAACACAGATCCTGTAACTTATAGTATAAAAGATTTAAATAATGAAGAAATAACCGGAAAGTTTTATGAATATGAATTGAAGAAGTCAAAACTGTAATATAAATTTTCTATATATAAATGGCGCATCAAAAGAAATGTACAAAGTGCAAAGAATTTAAAGATTTAAATGAATTTTATAAAGATAAAAATAGGAAAGATGGAATGCATTATAATTGCAAAGATTGTGAAAGGGAATATCATAAAGAATTATATGATAAAATAGAAAAATTAACTTTGGAAGATAAAGAATGTCTTAAATGTAAAGAAACTAAAAAAATTTCAGAGTTTAATAGTGATCACTATAGTAGAGATAAGAAAGACTCATATTGTAAAGATTGTGTAAAGAAGAATCACCATAGATTATATTATGAAGATACTCAATGTGAATGTGGAAGAACTATAAAATGGTTAAATAATTATCAAAAACATTTACAAACAAAATATCATAATTCAAGAGTTTAACATTTTCATCGTGTAATAATTTTTTCTATATAAATGGAGTCTCAAAAGAAATGTACAAAGTGTCAAGAAGAGAATAGAAAAGACTGTTATTGTAAGGAATTATACGTTAAAATGGACAAATTAACTTTAGAAGAAAAAAATTGTTACTTTTGTAAAGAAATTAAAAATATTTCTGAATTTAATAACTGGCAGTATAGTAAAGATAGAAAAGATGCTTTTTGCAAAGATTGTGCTAAAAAAATTTTCAGCGAAAGTTATAAAAACGAAATGCCTTGTGAATATGAAAAAAAAATTCTACGATGGTTACCTAGTTATGCTAAACATTTACAAACAAAATATAATAAATCGAGAGTTTTTAGTAAAATTTAGAAACATTTTCATCGTGTAATTTAGATATTCTATAAATCAGTCGAGATTCTGCCATATTTGTAGTAAAATGATTTCCGTCGTATAAAATATTCAAAGATTCTTTCATTTGGTTATACAGATTGATAGAATTTGGTTCGTCATCAATGAACAAAATCTCTAATTCAGGATAATTTATTTTTAGATGTTTTAATCGGTTTGGTATTTCTCGTTTCTGAGCTCTGATAACGTAATAAGGATATTCCCACATGTGATTCTTCTTAATTAATACAAAAACATGGTGTTTTTTCTTATCAAAATCTTTACATACCATATCTCTCTTCATTAATTCCATTCGCAATTCTTGATTCTCTATTTTCAAGGATTTCATTTGACCTGAAATTTGTAACTGTTTTATTTCATCTTTTAACTGCTTATTTTCGTTTTCAAGTTTGTACACACCAAATTTACGAATACTTGGTAAAACTTCTTCTAAAACCCAATCTTGAAACATTTCTGCTATTTTCATTTTAGATTTCAAGATTAAAGAATATATGCCTGCTTCATTTATGAAAACAGTGTTTTTTTGAAAGTTTGAAGGCGGGGGCGAATCACCCCTACCTTCAGAATGTATGTTTTTGAAGCTTTTTTTATATTTTTCTTTGACATGTTCTTTAATTGCTTTCTTCGTATCTTTATATTCTAACACCTCTGCAACATCTTTCGCCTTAAACCAAAATTCATTATTTTCGTCAACAAATGTTAAAATTTCTTTATTATTGAATTTGAGTAGATTCACAACTGACTCCATTTAGATAGAAAAAAAAATTTAACTAGTAATTTTTATTTTGAGAATAAAGCCCAGATTCATTGATAAAAACAGTGTCAGGATGAAGATTTTGAAAGGGTCTATGGCATAGACTCTTGTAATTTATACATTCAAAAGTTGTTTTCTTGAAAATTTTGAAGGTAAGCTATTCAATAGCTCCCTTGATTCATCATTCTTTCGACAATCTTAAATATATTGTTGTTTTACTCTCATTATTTAATAAATTTCCCTCAGAGTCTTGTATAGTTAGAACGATTTTTTGAATTCTTTTCATATTTTTTCTAATTGGAATATGGTCTATTTCATTCGGTTTTTCACTGATTTTTGATCCATAAGCAACATTTGGGAAAAAAGTGTACAAAATTTTCAGATTCTTTGTGTAAATGTTCGGTATGATTTTCAAAACTAGGTTCAACGAGATTGCAGTGCACTTCAATTACATCGAACGGTCTAAATTTTGGCGTTTTATTTCCTAAATATACCTGATTTGGCTCAATAGTTTCTTGAACAAACCCTAATAAATCTACAATAATTGCTGAAAACATTATTCTTACTGGTGATTTTATTTGAATTTTATTAGAGAGATAATTTTTTTGCATTTCAAACTTGTTTTCGTCAAAGTTTAAAGATTTATCTGATTGTTTGAATGTTTTCAGATAATTTTTAAGGGAATTTTTTATTTGATCGAAAGTATAATATCCTTTGTTTAAACCATAGTATTTTGTTATGTTCTTCTCACTAAATCCTATGCAATAAGGAGAACTTTCACTAATATTTATTACAAAATTGTCAGAATAAAAACCGCTTAAACCGATAAAATAATTTGATTCTTCCTCTAAGTGTATAGGATGTTCCAAGTTTAAAACTAATTTAGAGCTTTCTGAAGTCAACTTGAACAGCTTCATTTTCGCAAGCGTTGCTTCAAGATGAAAATCTTCTATTTAAATGGAGAAATTTTTAAAGCAAAAAGATCAGATAAAACTTCAAACGTTTGAAGAAAATAAGAAAGATCAACCAATCAGATTGTTAATTGTTGGTTCAAGTGGATGTGGAAAAACAACTTTATTATTGAATTTTATCTACAATAGGTTGATTCCTTATTCCAATTTGTATGTTTTTAGTAAATCTTTAGAACAGGACGCCTATAAAAAATTACAAGAAAGATTTGAAAACATTGAGAAGAACTTAAGTAAGAAAATATCACATTTTTATAATGCTTCTGAGGACATAGTTCCGTTAAGCGAATGTAAACCCAATTCGTTAATCGTTTTTTGATGATTGTATTTTAGAAAATCAAGACGTTATTAAGGAATATTTCGTAATGTCCCGTCACAAAAACATATCTTGTATCTATCTTTCCCAATGCTTTTCAAAGGTTGATAAACAAGTTATTAGAAATAATTTGAATATGTTGTGTGTTTTTTAAGCAAGACGATCACTATTCGAGAAAGATTTACAACAATTATGTGGGATCTGATATGAGTTTTAACCACTTTAATGAATTGTGTGATAAAATTTGGAAAGAAGACTATGGATTTTTAACTATTAATCTAACTTTGAAGCCTAAAAATGGAAAATATTTGAATAAATTTTCTAACATAAATGCTGCTCAGTGGTCTGACAAATCTACTTGATAAAATATTTGTTACAATTATTTTTATATTATCTTTAATTTTTATTTACATTATGAAAATAACAGAAAAACGGTAAATCTGTTCACGTTCCACGTTCACGTTCATGTTTCACGTTCGTGTTTACGTTTCACGGTCATGTTTCACGTTCGTGTTTCACGTTCGTGTTTTACGTTCGTGTTTACGTTTCACGTTCTTGTTCACGTTTTACGTTCCACGTTCACGTTTTACGTTCCACGTTCACGTTTTTTTTTTACGTTCCACGTTCACGTTTTTACGTTCCACGTTCACGTTTTTACGTTCCACGTTCACGTTTTTACGTTCCACGTTCACGTTTCGTGTTCTCGTTTTTACGTTCCACGTTCACGTTTCGTGTTCACGTTTCCACGTTCCACGTTTAAAATTTTCCTAAATAAATGGCGAACGTAACTTCAGAAGAAGCGAAAAAACTTGATCAAATTGAAAAGAAATTAATCAAAGAATTTAAAGAACAGATTCGAATGGATGAAGAAGAACAAGAACTTATTCAAAAAATTAATCAACCTGTAACTTCTGCAATAAAAAATGTTGAGGGCAAAATTGAAAATGTTTTAAGCGATAATCAAAATTTGATGAATTTGGTTCCAGTTGTACGACAATTTGCTGATATTTCGATACCAGAATCTGAGTTTGAATTGCCAAAATTACCATCTTCAACACCATTTAGACCTCGAATCATTGAAGACTCTACCATAGTTGAACCAATAAGTCCTGGAACAACGGATATAATAATTGGTGAAATTGGTAAAAAATTTCTTCCTAGAGCAAAGGATGATAAATTTGGTTTGTATTGGGACAGAAAAAAGAAAAGTTTTATGATTGGAAATTTGCCCGTGAATTTTGAGCATAATGATATCATTATTAATGAAAAAACATATGAAGGAACTCAGGGTTTATGGAGATTATTAACAGGCACTGATGTTCCAAAAGACGGTTTATATTCTGAAGAAGACTTGAAAAAGTATACTGAAATTTTATGGAAATCTGATTCAATTTACAAAAATAATGATCCATCAACTAAGAAACCAAAGTCAAGTAAAGGTAAAAAATATCTCAATTTGATTAAACCAATTTGGGAAAAAAGAATCGAAGGATCAGGTGTGAGAAAATACAGTGATAATAAGATTGAATACAGATATATCGACGATTTGACAAAACTCGATGGAATTATTAATTATATTTATGCTCAAGAAAAGGCTGGAAACAACAATTTTTTGAACGAAAAAGAAAGCGATTAAGGATTTTATTTCGAACAAACTTGATGAAATGATTGAAAAAACCTGATGGAATTAAATATTTAAAACGAGTTTTGCCGGCAATAAGTTCATCTATGATTGAGGGTAGTGGACTTTTGAATGATTTTATCAACAATTTACCTTTTGAATTACACGTACCAACTTATCAGTATCTGGGGCCTGGCACAAAACTCGAAAAAAGACTAAAAAGAGGAGATCCTGGTATAAATAAATTAGATCAAGCTGCTATGGAACACGATATTTTTTATGCAAAACATAGAGACACAAATTCCAGACATATCGCAGATAAAGTTTTGCAAGATAAGGCAATGGATAGATTTTTATCAAAAGATGCTAGTTTAGGTGAAAGATTTGTTGCGCTTCCAACAGCTGGAGCAATGTTTTTGAAGAGAAAACTAGGAATGGGAATCGAAGAGAACTTGAAATTTTAACTATATAAATGGAGGTGAATGTAAATTTCAGCAAAAATCAGAAAGAAAAAATAAAATCCGCTTTTAAGAAGAAAATACCCGTTAGTATTCAATTTAAAATAGATCAACTAAAAAATGGCGAAGATAAGATATTTTTAACAAATAGACAATACAATAAACTCGAAAAACATAAGAAAAACAATAAAGGAACCAGAATAGAATTTTCTTATAATCAGTTGAAAGAACTTAAAAATGGTGGACTTTTGAAAGATTTATTAGATTTTGGAGAAAATATTCCAGTTGTTAAAAATGTTTGTTCCTTATGTTCGTAAAGCTGCTCCAATCGTTAAAAAAGATGTGATTCCTATTGTTCGAAACATTTTAAATTGGTTAGATAAAGAGTTGGAAGATGTTACAGGATCTGGATTAGATGAAAAAACTTTGAATTACGTGAAATCAAACATTGAAAAAAAAATTTAAACCTTTAACATTCGGGGAATTGGAAGAAATCTGCAAAAATATTAAACATTTTAGAGGAATCTTCATGAGAGATACATTACCTGAAAAAGTTAAGAAATTTGAATGTGGAATTGTGAATTTAGACTCGATTATGGGAAGTGGAACGCATTGGATTTGTTATTATAAAAATGATAAGAATGCATGTTATTTTGATTCGTATGGAAGAATTGAGGACAAACCACCTATAGAATTGATTAAATATTTGAAAAAAATCAAGCGTCTACTACAATGATTCTCAGATTCAAGACTATAAAGATCCCCCAATTTGTGGTCATTTATGTGTTTTTGTTTTGAATGAACTGAGTACTGGTAAAGATTTTAAAGAAGTTGTTAACAAATTATTACTTAATAAATATGGATTCACAAAATATTTTTGACGTATTTGGAACACAAATTATTCAAAATGTAGATAATAGTTTGAATTTTGATAGTTTGAGAAATGAGTTTGATAACAAGTTAGAAAATTTATTACAAAACCTTCCAGATTCAGATATGTTTGCTGTCGAGATTGAAGATTTTAAAGCAGAATATGATAACAAACTTGCAAATTTCATGAGTTCAAATGAAGTTGCTGATAAAATAAAAACATTGGAAAAAGAAGTTGATGATGGTGTAAAAAAATTATTTACCAATTTAATGTCTCATATCGAAAAAGCTGATAAAATTACTGAAGCGATCAAAGTTGAAAAGAATTATGTTAGTTTAGCTAATAAAAAAAGAATTGTCGGTGTTCGACCTGGTATTGACAAACATGATGTTGTTGTTAAAGAACAAATTTTAAAACCTCTAAAATTATCAGAAAACATCGATATTGTTGATTTACATGATCCGAATGTTAAAAATGCCTTAGATTTTAAAGGAAAAAGAATTAGCGGTGTTAGTAAAGGAATTAATCCATTTGATGTTGTTGTAATGATTCAATTAGAAGATCCTATTAAAATGTTTAATGAACTAAAACAAAATTATGAGAATCATAAACAGCATGTTAAAGATTTTACAACAGAAGTCTATGAAAAACTTGATGAAAGAAGTAAAAGATCAGTAGACGATGTTGGTGAATTACTTGATAAAGTAAATAAACTAGAAGAAAACTTTAATACATATAAAAATGATGTTGATGTATTAGTTGGTGAAGTAATTAACAAAATTCTGGAAGATTTTGATACACATTTCAATGAGAAAGTAAACATTTTTGAAAATTTTGGTACACGTTTCAATGAGAAAGCAACACATAATAATGAATTACTTAAAAGAATAGAAGATCGATACTCTTTATATCTCGATAAAGTAAATAAACTAGAAGAAAACTTTAATAAATTTAAAGAAGATGTTAATAAAACTTTTGAAAATATTGATAACAGATTTAATGGATTAGGCGGCTATGATGACTAATTTTCCTTATATAAATGGCGCTCATATATTGTGTGAGATGTAAAGAAAAAACTGCAACAAATGATATAAAATACTATGCAAACATCAATGGAGTTAAGAGAATTTCTGGAAAATGTGCTGAATGTAACTCAAAAAAGAGTCAATTTATAAAAACTTGATTTTGAAATTTTTTCTTAATAAATAGAGATGGCGGGACATTACAGTGCTTTCGATCTTTTTATAATGCAACACGAAAGAGATTTGAAAAAAGAACATTGGGATGACATTTCTCAAAAATATGAATTATCCGAAGATATGATGAGATTATACGTAAACAAATTGAATTGGTATAACATTGCTAAATATCAAACTTTATCATCAGAGTTCATTCAAGAAAATATACATTATCAATTAAAAGATCATATGTCTGTTCTTTGTCTCTATCAACACTTGAGTATAAAGTTTTTGGATGAAAATAAAGATACAGTTGATTGGAACAATATTATAGATAGCGGTTACTATCCTGTGCAAATTTTATTGAAATATGTGACCGAGATCGCAAAATTTAAGGAAGAGAATCCTGAATATGACGAAGTAGATCATTAAAAATGACTCTAATCTTTTTAATTATTTTACTAAAATTTATATCTTTTCTTATAAAAACGTACATTAGATCGATGAAAAAATGATACACGATGTTTAAAATTTCTAAATTTTCTCTTATTAAATGGCGGACTACAGAAAATATGCTAGTGATATTGAAAGGGCGGAGTTTAAAAATTTCTATCCAATTAGTAAACAACATTTGAATGAACCGAATAAAAGAACTGAGTTTAATATTGATTTTGGAGATAACTTTTGCTCGTCTAACTTCCAGTTTTATATTTCTGGAACTTTAACAAAACAAGATGGTCAAGCATATCTTGGAACTGATAATGTTAGATTAATCGATAATTTTATACCGTTTTTATTTTCTAAGATTGAAGTAAGAAAACACAATAAATTGATAGAAGAAGTCGAAAACTGTGGCCAATTAAGCACAATTAAAGGAACTATTTCGTATTCAAAAAGTGATGTTATTTCTCAAACTTCTAATGGCTTTGAATCAGATTTTAAATTTGGTGTTTTTGAAGCAGCTGGAAATTTATCTCATTTTGGATTAGGATTTTTTGAAAATGTTACTATTCCGATCTATAAAGGAGGATTTTATCTAAGTTTTATAAGAGCAGAAGACGATGATGTGATTCTGAAGACTGCAACTGGAAATGTTATGCCTGTTGATGGAAAAATAACAATTACAGATTTTTTTATTAGAGTTCCAATGATTGATTATAAAACCACGAGTAAAATTAGGTTGATTGATGAAATTACAAAAAGTCAAAACATTATGTTTAATTTTCTAGATTGGCAATGTATTGAACAAAAAGGTATTTCCGGAACAACTTATTCGTTCGATATCACAAATATTTATAGAAATGTCTTCAATCCCAAGTTCGTTATCATCGGTTTTCAAACAGATAGACAGAATAATCAAGAAAAAAATCCTTCAAAGTTTGATAGTTTGGATGTAAAAAATATCAGAGTAAAATTGAACGGTTCTTATTATCCAGATGAATTACAAAATTTAAACATTTCCGGAGGTCTTTTCAGAATCATGTATCAGATGTATCAAGATTTTAAGAAAGTTTACTGTAATAATAAGGAAATGTATTACAATCCTAAAGAATTTTTAGCGAATAGACCTATTTATGTCATTGATACAACAAAGAGTTTGACAAATATTTCTGGTTCAAAGAACGATATAATTATCAATATGGATTTTCAAAAAGCTGTTACAAACGCGATTTGTTATGTTGTTGTTGTCTCTGAGAAATTTTTAGCCTATGATGTGATTAAGAACGATATTAGAGAAATTCAGTAGTTAATGATGTTCATATTATTCTCTTTCATTCCTTCTAATATTTCAAAAATATACTCTTTCGCCACTGAAAAATCCCGATTTCTCCCGTAATAATCTTTATAATCGTACACATAATATCCTAAATAGTTGTACAATAGAATGAAATTATTTCTATTTATCTCTGTTGTAGAAATGTAAACACAAACATTTGCGCTGAAAAATTTATATCTCGGCAGACTTAGTTCCATAATCTCCATTTATAAAAAAATCTTTTTGTTTAAATGGAAGAGTATAATGCCAACTGTTACAAGTGTTATAATAGAGGAGAAATTATTGATAAAAAATATTTATTTTGTAGAGATTGTAATTTAATTTTGTACGAAAGACCTAAACCTAAGAAATTTCGAAATAAACTAACACATTTGAATAATCTGCTTACAAAATTGCAATACGGAGACAAGAAGCAAACAAAATTTGTTACAGAATTTAGAAAACAGAATAAAAATTTTTACTTATCTCTTGGAGCCATTGACAAAATTATTTTCCTTTTCAAAGAATACATTAGGTTTGTAGGTATCGATACACACGTTTATTATGAAAAGATATTACCTGTATTTTTTCATTATCTGGATGTTGAATTTGTTTATGATTTTGAACCAGAAATCCTCGATGATTTTATAGTACATTTGGAGAAAGTAAATGAAGAACCTCTTCAAACAATGAAGATGTTGGCAATTCCCTCGACTTCTCGAGTGATTGTTAGCAAATTTCATTTTTTCCGTCTTTGAATATTTTCTATTTAAATGGAGTTCTTGAAAGAGTTAAATGATATTGGAGAATGTAAGTTTAAAGAGTATAAGAAGTTGAATGAATTAGAAGAAAAAAAGAAGTACAAAATTTTGAATTTGGAGAAAATGAAAGATAAATTCGGGTTTACAATAATTGCCGAGTTGGAAGATTGTAAAGTACACTTGTCGAACAGATTTTTGACTGTTTTGGATGAAAAAAAGATTAAAGAATTAAACAAAAATGAAAAATTACACTTGATTGTTACTGGAAAAAAGACTATTAAAGATAAAGACTGTGTTACAATTAACTTCGTGGAGTAAAGATTTCGAAGATTTCTGGATTTTTTCATTAAAACAGCTTAAGAAATTAGAAGCCTACAATGAACAGTAAAACAGCTATAGATTCGGTTATTCAACATTCGAGTATTATAAATTCCACAATTTATGTTGTCATACTGTCATGAAAAATTGCTTGAATACAGTTTACCATAGTTTATTTAAGTAAATTGTATTGTGAATTGTTTTTACATATTTATGGTGTATTGAACAGTATTTGTATTGATTTTTGGGCTGTCCCAAAAGTGTCCTAGAACCCTCATATTCATATCTACTTATAACAACGTCATATTATAAATAATCTATAGCTTACTTTAAATAGCCTTACTTCTTATCACAGTTAAAAATTCATCAACAGTGTACAAACATGAATCTACTAACATTTTCTTTACAACATTTTTAAAGTTTGATCTGTTTAATACCTTGATATGATTGGGCAAAGCATTGTAATATTTGATTCCCTGATATCTAAAACTGACTTGAGTGCTAGCAAAGTTACATTTTGGTACAACTACATTATTTCTATTACGAGTACTATAACTATGAACATCACATTGATTAATAAATAATGATAAATTATCTCTGACATATAACAAAACATTTAATACATAAATAGACGGCAATGTTAATACACCTAATTTTACAAACAGTGGTTTACAGTGCTCACGACTCTGGACATTACATATAAGCCTGACTGCTCTTTTTTGTAACACAAACAGTTTATTCGCAATCTGAGATTGGCCCCACAAAGTTACTCCATATGTTAAGAAACTATGAATATAGGCATAGTACATAAAAAGCAAGTGTTTAGCAGATATAGTTCCATTAAGGGATCTTATAAGAAAAATACCTCGGGAAATTCGAGAAGCTACATAATCAATATGAGTTTGCCATTTAAGATTGGGTTGTATAAAAATGCCAAGAAACTTAAGACTTAAGTCCTCATTATCACTAGGCCTATTAGATAAGGTAATATGTAAATCTTGAATTTTTTTATCATTTACACAGAGCTTATTTGCTGCACACCAATCATCTACAATTGCGGTCTTAACACTAAGTAGCTCATTACATTCGTTCCTCGTTTTTGCGCAGACCTTGAGACCCAAGTCATCAGCAAACAAATACGTACTAACATAATTATTGTCATTGAGATTAAAAGGCAAGTCATTTATATACAAAATAAATAGAGTAGGTCCCAAAATGGATCCCTGAGGAACAACCTAGCTTAACAGGCCTAGTTTCTGACATAGAGCCATTTAAATGTACATATTGACACCTATTTGAGAGATATGAGTTAAAGAAACTGACAGCAAGTTGACTAAAACCATAAGACCTAAGTTTATTTAATAGAATATGATGATTTACAGTATCAAAGGCTCTGGATAAGTCATAAGATCTGAACTTGACAGATTTTTTTAGTTCCAAACCATCAAAGCAATCATTTATGAAGGACTGGACTGCGCCAACGGTACACCGCTCAGCTCGAAACCCAAATTGACAAGTGCTGAGTAAATTATTGGTTTCGAGATAGCAAACCAACTGCTTATGAACTAGCCGCTCCAACACCTTTGACACTGCTGTAACAATAGTTATAGGCCTATAATTACAAGTTTGGTCCTTTGGACCCCTCTTATGTACTGGAATCACTTTGTTTATCTTTAGTACATCAGGAAAAATACCTGTCCTAACACTTTCATTATATAAATAAGTTAGAATTTCACAGATTGAGTTGGCAGCCATTTTCAGAATAGGAGCACTTATACCATAACAATCGAGACATGTGCTATTACTTAAACTAAGTATAGCTGCATGAACATCTTCCACTTTAAATTCATTCAGGCAAAAGCTTACTGTAGAGTTCCACTGAGCACAGTGCTTACCAAGGTAGAAAGAATAGTCATTATTGCTAGGTGGAATACTTTTGCAAGTCTCCAAAACTGAGCCAACAAAATATGAATTAAAACTATCAGGTTCCAGTACATGAGATGAGTTAGATGACATACTATTAGCCCTGACAGATTTATTAATAATGCTCCAAGCAGCTTTACTTTTGTTTGTTGCTTTATCAAGTAAAGTGTTATTAAAGTCAAGCTTTGCTTTTTTTATTTCATTTCTGTAAACATTTTTAAGATTTCTATATTTATTTCTAATATTAATATTTTTCTCATTGCTTGTGTTTTTTATAATATAATAAAGTCTATCAAGCTCCTGCTTTGTCTTATTTAGACCTTCATGATACCAGGCAACATTTACTTGTTTAGATTTAGATTTCTTATTTTTTAAAGGCATAGCACAGTTCAGAGCCAATAAGAACTTTTCTAGAAATAACTTAAACTTAAGGTTAACATTTGACTTAACAACATAAATATCATTCCAATTAGTGAGTCCTAGGTAAGACGCAAAAAGTGAGGAGCCCAAAGTAGAAATGGGTCTAACAATAAACATTTGTGGTATAATCCTAGACATTACATTGTCTAAAGTAGCTTTGAAGAGGATGGCCATATGGTCTGAAGCACCAGTGTCAGGGTCCCCACCCGACCGTGAAAACCGTGAAACCGGGAATAAGCCGTGAATTTCGTTCACCGTGAAAAAACCTTAAATAAGCCGTGAATTTTGTTTACATACCGTGAAAATCTCTACAACTTTTGAATAAATAAAATCAACACGGGTCGTCGTCAGACGATCATATGGGAAAGTTGACCTTCGCTATTGCAAAGTAAAAAGTAGCACGCAATGTAGGGGATAGACCACGAAGTTTGACAGGTGCTGCTATCTGAGCGATTTTACTGATAATATGGTTTATAAACAAATGAGGAAAAGGAAGGGCCTGTGGGAGATGACGCTTCCGGCTCAAATCACGTAAGGCCTGTCTTTGTCTGTCGGCAGGTTCCGGGCCTTGGCTACGCTACGCGGCTGTAAACAAGGCATTCTCTGATTGAACGCGAGATTAATAACACAATTTAATTACTTGATAGATTGTCGTTTAATGTAAACACTTTTCGTATTGGAGTTTTATTGTATCAGATATAGTCTATTATTGTTTTCATAAAATAAAAAAGTATACAAATCCTTAATCTAATGTAAGGAATTTAAATTACATTTTAACTTAATTTCATTCTATTAAATCCCTTATTTTATTTAAATATTAATGAGAAAAATGCTATTCAGTACGATATCTATATCGTTGTGTGTAATGACTGTTAACACAATGTAATAATTATAAAAAATTTTAATTTATGGTGGACAATAAATTGAATTAATTTAGGGTCTTGCGTAAATAAATAGTATAATAATGTGACGGAGCAGAACCTACACGACACATATCAATTAACGCAGCGAGACCATAACTTTATAGGCCTATATAACTGTTTTAATTACCAGTAAGGTCGTTTGAGAAAACAATTTTATTTTTCATCTCTTTAGATATTAAACGGTAGTGATATGCGTTTTCCTTATCAATAATATTTTTTATGATTCCTAAGCTGCATGGATATTACGAGTGTACACGGTTTAAATCTTTTATGGTGAATGTGTGTTTAAATTGTATAATGTATTAGTAAAATATTACAAATGAAACGTCATGTTATAAAAACGTTAGAAAAAAAACCATTGCATTTTTTCTAACCAGGAAACAACAAACGTCAAGTAACTTTGTAGTGTTAAGCTTTATTACTACAAAACTACAAATCAAGGAAGTCGTCCAAGTATAATTTTGTCGGGTTCCATACGACTACGTTAACGCTATTAATCATTTCATGCAGATGAAAAATATATCGTACAAGGTTCATTTATTGTAATGTGGTGCAGCGATGTTATGGTAAAAATAATTTTGTTGTCTACTGTCAATGAGAGTGGAAGGGGAGGGGTATATCGTGTACTCCACTCCCCCATCCTCGGACAACAGCTGGTTTCATGTCTCAACATGAAAGATTTGTTTCCCCAGCTCGGCACTCCAATCTTATTCTTATTGTGAGAATTGATATAAAGATTTAAAGCTTTTCATTCAACTCATTCTGACACTTTCTCACGGAAATTCTTCTGTTGAAGGAGGCTTCTCTGTCAACAAACAGTGTATAGTTGAAAACTTGAAGGAGGAGAGTTTAGTCGCGTTGAGAAAAGTTTGTGACGGCGTATCAGCAGCAGGAGGATTGGAGGCAATGGAAATCACTAATGAATTAGTTCATGCTGCCAAAAATTCCCACGCCCACTACTCGGAGCACTTGGCAAAACAACGAGAAGAAATGAAAGACAAAATTAATTCTGAGAAAGAGAGGAAGCAAGCTGCAATAGAAAAAAAAGAATTGGAAGCACAAAAATTCCAGGTTTTGTCCGACGCCAGGAAAAGGGCAGCTGAGTTAGACGATAAGATACAGGAACTTAGCAAAAAGTGCAAATCATAATTCACTTTTATTATAGACATTTTTATCAATTTCTTTATTTATGTGTACAAATATAATTTTTTTTGTATAAACTGGTACCAAATAACTTTTCTTATAACAAGTTGTACATAATTTTTATACATTTAACGTTTATATGTTATTTTAATTTCAATAAAATTGCCTTTTCTTATGTACTAATTAAAATGTGAACCTGTGATTATGTGAAAATTTTCCTGTGGAAGAAATCGATCGAAATAATAATAATAATAATAATAATGTGTTAAACAAGAAAATAATTTAATAATCACGCAAGTGTACTTCATGGACTCAAACGAGTTAGCCTTAGCCAACGTACGAATCCTGTCACCCTGCATCTTGTCTAACCTGTGTCAACAAAGTTCTCTTCAGATTTCAACAAACTTGTAAGTTAAAGAAAATTATGAGCTATGTGCATGCTAATTATATTGAAATTTGTCTTTGTCATTGCTTTGATGACTGTTATGATGATGTTTTGTAAAAATAATATGCCTTGTTATATTCATTATGTAGCAAATCGCACATAAAATCGGGCGCTCGCCGCTCATTGCTTGCGTCGTAACCGAAGCCTATTGTTATTTCGTTCTTTTAGACGTTTCCGTCAATTCCTGCACGACCAATGACATCGTTAGTCAAATGGGAAGAAGTTTTATATTGTACTTTACCGCTCTGCCGCGTCTGTAATGTTTACGTCTCAACTTCGCCCCTCTCCAACACGATTTTGTTTTGTACCGGTAACGTTGTTTATGAAAACTTTCCGACCTTGAATTTTAATTTTTTTAACCGTGAAAAACCGTGAATTAGCCGTGAATTTGAGTATTTAGATTGAGTGGGAACCCTGAGTGTGAATGACTGAAGATTTTCCCTTATCTTGATGAATAGTCGTCAGCAGATTATCAATACAACTACCCTTTGTTGCATCTCCTCCAAGGGTAGGTCTTGTAACTTCAGCAACAGTAATATTTAGTCCAAAACTGTCAATGAGGTTGAATAGTACTTTGGCCTCTGAGTCATTTTTGTTAAGAAAATTGACATTGAAGTCACCCACAAAGACTATATTACATTTATTATAATGCAGGAAGGACAGAATGTCATATAACTTATCATAGAATAGTGATAAGTTACCTGCTGGAGATCTATAGAAAGTTACCACTAGAGTTTTCCAAGTTGGCAGCATTATTGCTGCTAATTCACAAACAAGTTTCCTCCGAGAAACAAGACAATTTATCATAAAAAACAAATTCAGTTCCTTCCTTAACACAGATAAGCACACCCCCATGAATATGTTTTTTCTCTTGCGAAAAAGTCAGCGATAACATAGCCAGGTATCACTAAATTGTTAATATCAGTTGAGGACAACCAGTGTTCTGCAATACACAGTACATCTGTCTTATATTGACTATTTAAAATATCGATGAGAGGGAGTTTGTTTAGTATACTACACACATTCCAGAACTTCAAATTAAAGTTAGGCTGTTCTTCTAAATAACCTGTACATGTTATGGATGGTGGTTTGAGGCGGTTACTGTTAAGTTTTCCGAAGGTGCTAATAAAGGTTGTATTAATTCCAGTTCCTCTGTAGAGTCATCACACCCAGGCGGTAGTGGTTGCTTGGTACTCTCCGCGGCCTTGCAGATTTCCTGCGCCAGCCAAATCTTTCCTATTTGATTTAGGTGCATACCATGCCTTGTATGTAATCCTCTACTTGCCTGACTAGCCCTTACCAGAGTCACATTGCTGACATTATTACTAATACTTAGCAGCTCATTGTTAGTTCTTTTAATTTCTAAATTTACGCACGACCAGTCAGGTAGATCGTACCTAAGAGGCAGGTCAACCAAGATAATTGGTTTTCCACTCATACTGTTTATAGTATTTGTGATGATGTCAATTGCTGTGTTGGCCTCATTTCTAGATACATCATTTGAGCCGCAAGCAATAACCATGGTGCTATTTTCCTCTAACTTTCCTTCATTTAAATTGATTTCATTCAAAATCTGTTGAGCACGGCCACCAGGTTTTATAAAACTGTACGATTCCAGATCTGATGATTTTTTTATTAATGTACCATGCTAGGTCTCTACCATGGCTGTCAGTGCACAAAAATATTGTACGTTTCTTCTTATTCTTTTTTCTAACAACTTCCTTGTCCATAGCTTTACTAGTAGACTCACTGTCATCTTCAGCCGCTAGAGGGCCAAATGGGTTGGGAGTTACAAAGTTTGGTGTAGGAACCTGTATTTGAGAATTGCTACAATTTCTAGAATTCTTTTGTTTTGTTTTATTAATAGTAAATATCTGTTCCCCAGTGTAGCAAGCCTGGTTAGTTGAGAGGTAATTATTTTTAGTATTAACTGCACATGTTGAGCTGCTATTATTAGGTGGGAAGCAGTGAAAGCAGGGCGGGTTTATGGTATCTTTACTTTTAATATGATTTGTTAAAGTTTCATTTTCCTTTTGCAAGATTTCAGATGCAGCTTCCAACGATTTTATTGAGTTTAACATTTTTGATAATTCATCTTTGTAGATACTGCAGGAAGTGCATTCATAATTTTTAAGTTTGTTTTTCTCTAAATCATAGAACTCTTTGTCTTTCTCAGCTTGTAAGATTACTTCAGCAGTCAGTTTCTTCATTATCTCAAGAGATAACATTTTATCAACTGATTTTAATTTCTCTTGAACCTCAGTTTCCTTTACAGAGTAAATTTTAGTTAGATTTTTCACCTCTTCCTCCAAATACTTTACTTTATCTTTTAGCTCAAACACATATGCAGATTTCCTATTTTTTAAGTCATGTAACTCTTGCTTCAGACTTTCATTTTTCTGATGAAAAGTATTTT
This sequence comes from Homalodisca vitripennis, assembly GCF_021130785.1. Lineage (NCBI taxonomy): Eukaryota > Metazoa > Arthropoda > Insecta > Hemiptera > Cicadellidae > Homalodisca > Homalodisca vitripennis. Next base: position 61,673 of record NW_025780088.1, on the reverse strand, counting down.
CTAATTCCGAGGCAATGGAAATTGAAAATTCAGGAATGCTATCATCCGGTGAGTCAGGAGTGCTATTTTGTACACAGTCTGCTGTGTGGGTACTGGTTGCTGGTTGCTGGGTGGCTGTTGAAGTGGAAGCGGTATGCACAGGCACTGTAGTTTGAAAGATTTCATTACTGTCACTGTCACTTCCCTCAATCTCACTCGAGTTTATATATTTATATTATATAAATCATCACGGTCAGTATAAATTTCATTGTTAAACACAGTTGAAAAAGATGTATTCATTGCTCCGGCCCCAAAATTTGCGTCATGGAAGTTTTTAACTTGTTCAAAAAATATCAACTTAAAACTTACAGAATAAAATAACTATGGCAAAAAAATCAAGTATTATAAATGTATAAAATATGTATACCAATAAAACAAAGCTCTCTCAAAGTAATAAATAAAACAGACAGAATTCAATAGACTGGTGTAGAACAGTCACAGGGGCAGCTGTGCAGAGCTAGTAAAGGACCTCCCCCATTGAGACAACAATAAAGTTTTGCTAGTGATACATGTAGAACATGCCCCTGCACTCTTACCAGGCATTTTTTACACTCCATGGAGTTTTATGTATTATATCGCATATATTAGTAGATGGCATTTGGAGTAAGTTCTACCAATTGGATTTAATCATCCACAACATTCAAAGGGTTAAGGTTATTAGTCCACTTGCTAATATAAACAATAAAATTATAGAAATTAAGTTTTCGCGTTTTCTTTTAATCACAGAAACAAAATTATTTTTATATTAAAAAGATTTGGTCTTTATAAGTCTTTGTTAATTATTTCGTCTCAAATAAAAACAAAACAAACAAAAACCCAGTTAAGTTTGGATGATTTTGTTGGTTAAGAAAATCGAGTGAAACTACTATACACTGAGTCTCAGGTAACACTAAAAGCACTGGATATTATCTTTTTTTCAATAGCTCGTTATTAGCATTAAAAATGGATTTTAATTTCTATTTTAATTTTATATAAACTAACACTTGTAAACCTGTAATAAGAAAAAATCAAAACTAAAAATAATAACTAAATATGAAAAAAAATTTTACTGATTTAAAACAATTTTTTAATGAAAAAATGTTGTTATTAATTTGAACAAACACAAATAATGAAGTTCCAATACAAAAATCATACCACAATTTTTGTTTTTATAGAGGTGCGAAAAAAAACTTCAAAAGACACCGCCATCGTTAATACTCTGCCGCCCATCTTACGACAGATAACAATGGACGGTAGTGTGGAGATTTTTACCCACTAAAAAAAAACACTCCTCTCCCCTCTCCCTGTAGATGGTACGGGGAGGACTGGATTGGAACCGCGTTAGCATTACATCAATCCAGTCCGGCTGCATCTAAAAATTACACTAACGTAACAAACATTAAACTAACGTTTTCATTGGATGGTATTTAAAATTTAGCCTAGTTCATCACACAGTGCCAGGCATAACCTAAAACCCAGCTTTTTACTATTTCATAACTAAGAGTTTTAAGGGTAAAGCTTTTAAATTTGTATAACAGTGACTAAAAAATAGGAAATCCCTATTTTGTAATAAATATTAAACATACATACATACTGAAATGAACTGAACCATCATAGGTAACCTGTAAAGGCCTAGGCTTACCAGCATGATCATGTTTGGACATCTGTAATTTAGGTACATTGCACTGCATATTATTTATTAATTGATTCAACACAAGTTAATCAAAACACACCACTACAATCATAGTTTTTAACTAAAAGGACAATCACAGGAACTAAAAGAGGCGTTTATTAACTGGCAGCCTTCTTGAGCTTGAACTGACAGGTGTAAGACAAGGTCCCACTGTCTGACATATCATCTTATCAGGTAGTGGTAGCTCAACTGGCAGAGAGTGACTATCAATGAGCAATACAACCCAGAGTTCATGAGTTCAAATCCTGCTGGTGGCAAAACTTTTTGCATCACTTTTTATGATTCATAATTGTTTGTATTTGTTTTTGTGATGTTTTAAAATTTTACTGTCTTATAAATAAAGTTAACATCTCTAGATAAACATTTTTATTCCGTTTGATGACCAGTATTATGCTACTATAATAGAAAGTGTTATAATGAATAGAACGAAAGCCCTCTGTAACAAAACACTCTCAAAACATCCCTGTGGTACATGCAATATAGGGGTAAAGTACTCGGGCATAAAATGTACAGGTTTGTGTGAACAATGGTATCATGCCAGCTGCCAAAACATTATAGACAGAAATTTTAAAAAATGGAACTCTCATGAAGTTGAAAATTGGCAATGTTTAGAGTGTAAGGTTGGCCAAAAAATATTTTTATCAGATCAAGAGGGCCTGGCTCAAACTGGGACAGAAACAGACAAAATTTTTGAATTAGACACCACTCATGACATAAAATTTCTGGAACCTACAAATGCCACTTCATCCTTACTGAAAAATCAAACACACGTGGAAAATGAAACAGATCTACCAACTAACTCCATTCAGGAACTTGAACAAAGTCTACTTGCAAATGATCCAAAAAACAATGAAGATAGCCTGATCATGGCAGCAAAGATTGGTTCGGTGCTTTTAGAGGAAAATAAAAGCCTCAAAGAAGAAAAAAACAAGTTAATGGCCCAGGTAATCAACATGGAAGCCAAAATTGAAGACCTACTGAGCTGTGAAGAAACATATATCCGAAGAACCGAACAACTCCAACAACAACTGGCTGAAATGGAATTACAACGAATTAAGGACAGGGAGCATATTCTAGAAATTCAGCAAATTTTTGAAGATAACGACAAAAAACAAGTTGTTCAGTTAAATGAGTACGAATTTAAAATTAAAGAGCAAGAAAACAAAATATTTTCACTTAAAAAAAGTTTATCTAGGCAACAAGAAGCCACCCATATAGGAGACAAAACATTTAAAAGTGTAGAAGTCCAAACCGAAAAATACTCTAATTCTCCTGTAACACAAACTTCACTAATAATCGAGATGGGTATGTTGAAGAAGAACTACTCAGCAATGGAACAGAAAATCACAGTCTTGGAGATGGAGGTACAAAGCCTTCAGAAAATAAAAACATCAAAATCCACTGGAGGAAAATCAGGTGAACTCAATAAATCCAGCGACTCAAACAAAACTTTCGGAAGGAGACCTGATCTTGGTCATTCAAAAAATGTGTTTAGTGTTTCAATGCAAGTCAAAAAAATGAAAGAAAACTCCTTGTACCCTGTGAAGTTACCTGATATCACTTCTCAATCACAAGAAGTCCATCTGTCAGGAAAAGAAGGAGAAACTGACCGACTTAGTCTAAATGAAAGTGGAATGTGGGTAGGTCGACAAACTCAGATCACACAGCTTCCTGAAAGCAAATATTTTCACTCTACAGTCGACCATCACAAGGGGAACATAAATAAATTGCAAGTTGTAGCACAAGTGCACAGGCCAGACATTCACTCTGAAGGAACAATATTGACTATAAAAGAAGACAGAAACATAAAAAATACTATTAGCAACAAAAAGCCTCCTTGTACAGCCAAACTACTGGAGCAAGGGGACACTTATGAGAAATTTTTAGAGAGAAACTCAGAAATACAGTGCAAAACTAATTGGCTCCATTCAAAGAACTTTTTTAGTAAAGCAGATTCTGAAGATGAAGAAAGACCACTTTCTACTGTAACTTCCTTGTACCATTTGCCTCATAATACCCTAACAGGGCCTGCATCTATCCACCAGAGACAGCCAAGTGAAGAACTGAATTGTTGCAATGTTGAGGAAAACATCAAATCAGGTCAACTAGATAATTTTTTAGTGCTTCGAGAGAGGTCAGAAAGCAGACAAAAAACATACAAGTCCATGACATTCATCAATTCCAAATTGAAGAAATACCAAACCTTGAGGTCTTGCAACAGTCACTTTTATCAAACATCTCATGTCCCAAACCAAAACTGAGTGTGATACATCAGAATATAAGAGGGCTTGCAAAGAAAGTTGACAGATTAAATCACTTTCTAACTTTTATCTCACCATCCATATTGATTCTTACTGAACACGGATTAAACCACGAAAATCTTAGCAACACACGAATCCCTGGATATACTCTGCTGACTGACTACAGTAGAGACAGCCACAAACTTGGAGGAGTTGCCATATACACCAAAGATTCAGAGAGTATCAAGGCAAGCGCTATCGACATCTCTCAATTGTGCACACAATTTACATGTGAAGCAGCCATGGCGAAAATAAAAACAAAAAACAAAGTCCTCTACATTCTAGGAATGTACCGTTCCCCTAGAGGACAAGTTGAGGCAGCTATACAAACTATTGGCAATATTCTAGAAGCAACACACACTAAAGAGAGGCCAATACTTTTAATGGGTGATGTAAACATAGACAGACTCAAGGACTCAGCAGGAAATAAAATACTCGAAAATGAACTCTCCTCACATAATATTAGAAGGTTACCTCTACCAGCAACCCGCATTACTACAGCTACGGCTACTTCAATTGATATGATATGCACCAATATTCAAGAGAATCATATTGAATTTAAAGTTTTTGAAGCTGGCATGTCAGACCACACTGGACAAGTTTGTAAAATTGACACTGACACAAAAAGAAAACAAAAGCAAATTCAAACATACAGAAGAAACTTTTGTAACAAAAACCTGGACTCCTTAAAAGACCTCTTAAACGAAGAAAACTGGCAAGACGTTCACCTGGCATTAAACGCAGATCAAGCATACCACAATTTCTATCAAACAGTAAGAAGAGCTCTTGATGGCACATGCCCTTTGAAAAAATCAAGATCAAAAGGGAGAACTAACCCTAGATTATTTTGTGATCAACTTGCTGATCGGTACAGATCTGAATACCTTTCGGCTATGCACCAGTACCAAACCAGTGGTGATCAAAAAGTTAAAGAATTGATGGTCCAGAAAAAGAAGGTATATGATTTGAGGCTTAGGGCAATAAAACGCAGTGCCACCTCTCAACATATAACCCAAGCACAAAATAAACCAAGAGCTATATGGCAAGTAATTAATGCAGAGAGACACAGCAAACAGCATCGAGATCACAAACTTGAAATCCTGCTAGACGGTAAACTAGAAAAGGATCCTGAAACCATAGCCAATGAGTTTAACAAATATTTCTCTCAAATAGCTGGAGAAACTTTAAAACAGAGACCTCAACATAATATACCTGACAGTACTCAACGACCCTCAATCAACCACTCCACCCCTTTTAGATTTAGGCATGTTTCTTCCAAAGATGTCAAAGATGCAATAGCTTCCTTGAAGCCCAAGCTCTCTTTTGGGATTGACGAGGTACCAGCAAAAATGGTTAAGCACTGCGCTCAACAACTTGCCGTTCCTATTGCAAGCATAATCAATAAATCTTTTGCTTACAGCCTATTTCCAACTGCTCTTAAAGTCTCAAAAATCTACCCTTTACATAAAAAAGGGTTACTCACTGAAATAAAAAACTTTCGGCCTATATCACTGATCTCACCTTTTTCTAAAATCATTGAGAAGATTGTCTTAACCCAACTACTATCCTATCTTAAACATGAACAACTCTTGAGCGAAGATCAACATGGGTTTCCTGAAAGGAAAATCCACTGCTAGTGCTCTCACAAGTATTATTGAATTCGTCATTGATCAGTTGGACGCCCGCAAACATGTCTCAGCGATCCTTCTTGACTACAGCAAGGCTTTTGATTGTCTGGGTCATGAACAAATATTAAAAAAACTTGAAGTTTTAGGAGTAAAAGACAAAGAAAATGCATGGTTTGCCAGTTACCTCAAAGGGCGCACACAGATAGTTGAAGTCCAAAAAATGTTAAAAGGAACAAAGTATATATGTAAGTCTAACCCCCAGCCAGTTACAAGAGGAGTCCCGCAAGGATCCGTCCTGGGCCCAGTTTTATTTATCTTGTTTGTGAATGATTTGCCAGATATCATAAAAACTAACAGTAACTCAAAATGTGTAATGTATGCTGACGACACTACAGTCCTTCTGAAAAATGACAGTGCACAAGGGCTTTTCCATGACTCTCTATCCACACTTGAAAAAGTAATTAACTACACCAACCATAATGATCTGGTGTTAAATGCTTCAAAGACAGTTCACATAAACTTCAGTCGACTTGCAGAGCCAGCATTGAACTTACCAGGTGTTACTTCAGAGGAAGAAACAAAATTATTAGGTGTGACACTTGATGACGGCCTCACATGGACTAGCCACATAGATAGCCTCTGCAGAAAACTTAGTTCCGGAGTCTATGTAATCAAGAGAATACACTGGGTAGGTGGATTGATAGCTGCAAAATCAGCCTACTATTCGATGATGGAATCACATATCCGCTATGGCATAACGGTCTGGGGGGGGACTTCAGAAGGCAACCTAAATCGGATTCTGTTACTACAGAAGAAAGCCATTCGTGCCTTGGCCAACTTGCAACCACTGGACAGCTGTAGGGAGGCATTTGAATCTCTAGGAATTCTCACTGTTGTAGCCCTTTACATAAAAACTGTCATACTAGAGACACTTAAATGCGACTTACCAAGAGGGGAAAATATCCACACCCACAACACCCGGAATGCCACCAACTACGTTCTGCCATCCCATCGTACTGCCCAGTTCCAGAGAAAACCATCATACATCGGATGTAAGCTGTACAACGCTCTACCCACATCTTTAAAAGCTCTCGGAAGGAAATCACTGGCAGCAGGACTTCTCAACTGGCTCAAGTCAAGACCTCTCTATTCTATGAAAGAATTTTTTGAGGCTGCACAACAATGAAGGGACGAAATGCAAAATTCATGAATTAAAATAATTACAACTGTGTTCACTATCAAAATTAATGTTATTGACACCATTACGTATCTTGATGATACTGTAAATAAAGAATTATTGTATTGTATCTTGTGACGCCTACTCCTGGTTACTGGTCCCTTTCGGCGATTTTATCTCTCAGAAGGTGCTGTGCATAAGCTGCGACAGCTGACCAGTTTTCTTCTTGTGTGATCATATAGGTCACCAGGCTTGAAGGGGAGAGCCTGGCGCCTATGATCTCATGTAGACAGTTATATAACATGCAACCCAACACAAAAACACGGTATGAAAGTCTCAAGAATAACTGTCATCCTTTCCACCTGAGAAATTTTTTTAAAAACCCTAGCGTACTCGGCATAAAAGTGCCCAATTATTATAATAACAAGTTTCAAAGCAATAACAATTGGACAAAACTAATGGAGTGCAGCTGTTACGAGACATTTAATAAACATTCTCCACTAGTTTTATAAACTACAATTTGTTGCAGAGGAGTCATTTTAACTTCCATAATATAGGTAACTAGGTTTGAGAAAGTTGGATTGATTCACTGCTAAGTTTCAGTAAAATAAAAAATAAAAACATTTAGTAAAATATTCCAACTTATAACTGTATCTATGACATGTGTTTTAACAGGCAACTGCGAGATCTCCCTGACTCCTCCCAGGGAGATGACATGTCGGCCAAACTTCACCAACACAAGCTCTTCTTGGAGACCCAGATACACAGGCTGAAGCAGCTCAAGGTGAGCAGCTCCATTTTTCTAAACTTAGAGGCTGTAGTGAAACGACCTTCAGTTTTCCCCCAAAAGAACATTGTTAAAACTCATTCACTTTTACACCCTCATTTCTCATTATGGAATGTCTTGTTTTGAAGATGTAATTAATATACATCCAAATCCATTTTAGTTTTTTATAGTGTATACTTTTTTGAGTATTATTTCACCAGTGAAGTACAAAAAAATTTAAGCTTTTTTTCTGAAAAATATTGAAAAATATAAAGGATGTAAATTATACAAGGGATGTTTATTTCCACAACTGACCTCAAGCCATGATGGCAGGTCTGCAGTGTAAGCAGTAGTTGATAGTGCATATTCTCCACTACAACATTTATTACTGTTGAGTTCAAGTGGCCAGTTTGCGCTGAGCTGCAGTCGCATAAACATGGCTGCCTTTATTGATTCTCCTGCCGAATTTAAATTAAGGAGTTTTGTTCGTTTCCTGCAAGCAGAAGGGAATAGTGCAGCAAAAGTTCATCGGAGAATGTGCTGTGTTTACGGAGAAAACATTGTGAGTGATGCTGATGTACATGAGTGGTGTAGATAGCCAAAAGTGTTGACTGACATGTTTGGTGAGAGGTTGCAATGTTTATGTGACTGCACCTCAGCAAACTAGCTACTTGAACTCGACAGTGACAAATGTTGTAGTGGGGAAGATGCGCGATCAACCGCGTACCTGCCACATGTCAGGCCGTCATGGCATGAGATCAGAGGTTGAAAAAAAATATGACCCTTGTATCTTTAAAATAATATGTTTCCCATATATTCCAAGACTAAAAATAAGGTCGTAATAGACATGAGGTATAACATTGTTTTGTGGTGCTTCAATCAAGGCAGCCACCAATACAGCCAGCTCTTTAGTCAGTGATTGATTTATTTTAAAATTGTGTGTTCGTTTTTGTGTTTGATGCAGATATCTTGAATAAATGTCATTTACTTGAGCAACTAGTCAAGCTTTTCACCAACTGGTCATAAATATATGTAGATTCCGGCATTTCATACTTTCATTAGGGAGTCTACAGGTCATAGAAGTCCAGGAAAAGTCATAGATTTTAATGAGGAGTCACAGAAGACAAGGAATATGGCTTTAAGTCGTCTGAAATATAAGTTTTTACGGCTTAATGATAATAAATATTAATGTGTCAAAGCCGAAATTTAAATCTAATGAATCTTTGTCAGCGTAAACTTTCCACGTCATTAATAATAAACTAATTGGCGTACACAAATTACCAATCGCTAAAATGTTTTTTGTCGTACTTCTTGTTTGAAAAAATGTTATTAGATAATTTTACTAATTAATTATCCGTTTTTTCAAATAATCTTTTGCTTGCAGTTAGTATGTTCTATATTTACGTTCATGCATCACCGAGTCTGCTGGACATATATACCTGGATGATAGCCGATCGGCATTACACAAATTACCGGGGAGAGTAGCTCTGTAGTAGAATCTGCAGTCAAAGTGGGCAGGGGGTGGCGTGTCCTTATGTCTTGGCTAATAACTACCTGCCTTTAACTAACTTAGGGAGCCTCACCACTGCAACAGATATCCCTCACAGTAGACTTGACCTATCAAACATCCGCTTGCCCAAATTTAAGTGACACATCGGTTTTTGCTGTAGCCAGTGTAGGAGCAATTGGAAAGTATAAACCAGCTGGAGATTTATCAGTTAAGTTTTTCATTTATTTTCATGTATAAGACAGTATTAGATTAATCCTTTCTATTCCAATGTCCATAAAGTTAAATCCCATTGTTCTCTTTTAGGAATGTCTGCGGTATCTGCATAAAATCTCAGCAAAGAAAATTAATTGTTTTAAAATATATAATATAACAAAACTTATTAAAGAACCTGTATTTTATTTAGTTATACATTATTACAATAACTGATGAAATTTTAAGTGATTGTTTATTTTTATCTCTACCTCTGTGTATAATGCAAACTATTATTTTATGTACCTGTCATAAAAACAAAATCAAATGTTTGGAGAATGTTTTTTGAGTAAGGTTTTTTTTAATATATACAATTTACAGTATAGATAATTACTGTTTCCATTCATAATAGTGTAGTACATTTCATCCTTAAAAATCCTCAAAATTAGTTGAAAAAAGTAACTAAACCTATATATTTTGAAAATTGCAAAACAGGCAATCTAGTGATAGGATTCTTAGTAGATTCTTTATAATAATTGCTGGGACCTTTATTAAATACTTTTAAAAATTGCTGGAATCAATATGCTTAATATCTCAAAGGACATATGACACGATCCCTGGTCTTCAAAGACTTAATTAACAAATATTTCATTTGTAATTAGTGTGTTAGCATGATATTTGTGAAAACAGGAGGTTATTTATTTACAATATTGTGTATAATTAGTTGTTTTACAATCAAGTTAAATAATATTTTTGTAAGTATAAATAAAATTCTGTGATAGCACCATATAGAGCCACCGCCTCGTACGTTGGACCGTTTGCAGAGCACTCCACTTACAACTAGACCACAGGTGCGGCACGAGTTGACAGGGCTGAGTCCTATCTACACGGAGTCTTGGGGGGCCTCGGCTCTAGGTGGGGGTTCTACCCCTGTCACCCCTGCTGAGGGCAGCAGGTTCTCTCATTGGCTGGACGGCACCCGACGAGGGGCGCCTACCAATCAACATCAACCGATAACTGAGCTTCACACTGATCTCGACAACATTCTCGACAGGCTGCAACAGATGCTTGCATCTAACTTTTCCCTAGCAGGTAACTTGACTTATCTCATTAATTTAGGTTAGTTTTAAGAGATTTATAATACCAAACCAGCTAATTTTCTTCCTGGGACCAATAGGAATCTATGTACCAAGTTTCAAGCCTCTTAAGACCTTTCTAAAAAAAGTTGAGTCACACAGATGGACACAAGGATGACATGATTTTAAGAAAGCCCTGTGTGGTCCTTAACAATACTGTTTCTCTAAAACCCAGTATAGTATGATTGTATATATACATGTATAGTATTGAACCAATAGGGCTGAAATGCGAGGGTTATTAAGTCTACTTTTTGGTAAAGTCATACTGTGTTTAAGCAGCGAACACAGTAACAATGATCAGTGCTAACAACCTATTTTTTTCTCTAATTGTTAGCTCTAGGCTAATAGGCTTCGGGAAATGCCGCCTCATGCTAACAACTTAATAATTAAATTATAAGATAATAAAATAAAATTGAAACTGATCAGCTGTTATGCTGCAGTAACAGCTGTTGTTATTGCATTCAGACTGTTCAAAGTTCATTTGCTTTAGTGTTTGTTTGTTTTCTTACAATTAAATTAGAATTGATTAATTTAGATTTTGTTTGCTAGATTTTGTCGTTAGACTTTATTTACATCAGTGTTCTCAAAATTAAATTCACTACAACTTTTGTTCATGGATTTTCTGCATGTGTTAGCCATTTTATGGAATTACAGCGCCTCATATGTAAAAAACGTTTTATTGACAGTACATTTTTGTTTTTTAAGCCAACTATTTTACAAAGTAAGGAACTTACAATTTTGAGATGTAATTTATTCAATTTTTCAGGTCAAAACTCATATGAAACAATAAGGGTAATAAACACAATTACACCCAACACAATCGCCTGTCTGATGAGGAACAGCTGGAGTAACGTGATGTGACAGCTATACACAATTAAAAATATGTATATGACTTATACTACAACGTGACCACATAACCATTTGTAGAAAGAACATAAAATATATGTTAGTATAGAAAATGATTTTGCAATGTTTCGTGACTCATAAATATTAAAATAATATACAGGCTATGTAATGCTTGCTCATATTTTTTACGTGACTAGTGCAGGCTATAAATAGGGTCTCGTCCTAAAATGGTTAATGAACTGTATGTAATTTAATTTTTTTTTATTTCTACAATTAATTACATTTTATTAAATAATTTTTTATCAGAAATGCTTGTATCGTGTGACTAAAATGTTTTATAATTTCATTTACTGATTTCAGACAGCAAAAGCAGAGAAGGGCTTCAGAATGGAGTGGCACATTGAGCTCAAGAAAACCTCATGAATAATTCAAAATAAATACTCAAATCCTCCATACCAATCACGTACATATTTCACACAAAATAACCAAAGATTGGAATCTCTGAAGACAGCTCAGTAACCTTTTTACATATCATAGGTTTTAAAGTGAGATTTTGTACTTATGTGTTAAGGTAGAAATGTAATACTTTTTAATTTTAGTTGTAATATTTAAGTGTTAAAATAGATAGGAACATATTTATGAACGCTTATTCGTTAGGGGAGTACGATTTAACAGTTTTAGATTTTTTAAATCAACAGTTCATACATTTTATTAGCATGTTTACCTTTTGGAAATGAACTTGTAAGGTTAATCCAACTTTCGAGTTTGGGCAGAATATTTATGTATGAAAGTGTGCAATAGTACAATGACTTGTGTAAACACTGTTTTATGTCATTCAAATATCATATTACTGTATATTATTAACCAATTTTGAAGTTCAAGTAGGAAATTTGTATGTTTAAATAGCAGCCATTAGTAATTTTGATAATTTCTTGGCATTATTTTCAAGCCATAACTCCTGTCAAAGTTGCCTAGTACAGTGTTAAGAAATTTCATACACAGACTTTTCATTAGGTTAGTAATCTATGGTAAAAAATGGTCAGTCAGTATATGAAAGTTAAGGATACTGAGCAATTTTTCAAGGGCATGAATGTTTTTCTCTCATTAATTCTGTAAAAATTGTCAAATTATTATAAAATTTCGTACATGGACTGTTCAATGTATCAGTAGTAAAAATTAGAGTTGAACAAGAAATATGCTATGCATATAACTTATTTCATGTTTTTATTTATATATTTTATTAATATATTATTGTAATAGGCAGCTAAAATTGTATTTATTGCAGATGTTGAAGTGAAAATATGCTATTTAACTTATTGACTGTTAGAAAGAAACCATTAACAGAATCACAAGTACATCACCTAAGAGTGCTTTGTTCTTAATGTACTTAAAGTTTAGAAAGTTCTATTACTTAAGAAAATATAACAGAAATAGTAACGAAGAAAACTTCACACTCTGAGACATATAGATCTCACACCAAGTGGTAATTACAAGATCGAACTAAGCGACTGTTGATGGGGATAATATTACTGGTCTCTGTATCATTCTTCTGAGTCAGTCTTAATTCTGGACTTGGGGCTAAAGAAACTTCTGCACTAAAGAACTTATTAGATCTTTTAAAGCTTCTAAAAATATTGAACTCAGAAATTAACGTTATGAATTTTACAGGCTCAGATCTCCCTTTTGTATTTTATATTTCTATATCCTCCTCTCCATCCAAAGGGTAGTTTAGCATGACTCTAAAGAGGACGGTTTACACGTAAACAATAGCAACAATTATGGGCGTAATCTCAACATATTTTTGTAAGTATCGGTACCATCCGAGATAGTTTTGTGTATTGTCATGTTTCATTGTGCAGATGATTCAAGCTATGTATAATAATGTATGAGTTTTTCATTTTGAGTTGAAAATAAAGTTATTTACTACAAATTGTTACAAGTAATGTACTAAGCAAGGAAATGCATAATTTTTCAGCAAGCTGTGCTGAAAAATTTTTCCTGTTTGTAATAAATGGTAATTTAAAACAACTGCTATTTCAAAAACAATGTACTAACAAAAAAAGATACCTTTTTCTCTAAAATACGATCCTAAAATGTTTGCCAGGAACATTAGGGAAGTACAAAATAACTCATAATCTACTGTGGTTTCAAGATTTAAATTAAGCTGCTCTGAAAATAGTGGCCTCAACATATGGAGGTCATGCAAGTGTTTGATCTGTGAAAACCCTTGACTAGTCTATCAGTAGAATATCCAGAGATAGGGATACACAATGGAAAACACCAGTACAATAAAAAAAATTGCATCACACATATTTGTCTATCTGTCTATTAAAAACCATAATTATATATTTTATATTCCGTAACATTCACATAATTGACTTTTGTCCAGCTAAAATTGCCAAATACCTCCACTGTGTGGCGGTTGAATTCCTCTTAGTAGGAGAGTTTTTTTGTAACTCAGAGATAGCCCTATATTTGTTTTATTACATGTATAACATAAAATAAATATATTATGAAGGGAACAGGATTTCTCTGGACATTTGCCGTTGTTCAGTGAAACAAAAAATCGGTTTCGAGATCTACAATCTGATCTCTTCTTCAGGTAAATAACTAACCTAACACATAATTACAAACTAGGCTAAATAAACAAATCATACCAGAGCGTTGTGACACGCCTAGGTCAGGAATCACAACCACCATGTTCTGTGTCAACTTCACTAACTCTAAAACATGCACTTAATAAAAAACTTAACACAACACTAATTATTAAAACTGAAATAGTTTTAATAGTATATTTTAATAATAACTGAATAATTGAGTGATATCTTGATACTCTATATAATTAATAATAAATTTTGACATTTGATTAAGGCAAGAAATATGAAATTACTGAACGCAGGAAGTAATATATTTCGTGTTTGTCTGGTGCAGGATTGCTGTATATACTTACCTGGATGGCTGTGGTAATTGCTTTCCTTACCTCACTTGTATTGTAATAATCAAACTTAAAAAAAATTATTTAAAACTAGTGGTTGGGTTTCATTAAGATGCTTTATATTTGCAAATGCCAATTTAAAGGCGGTAAGTAGAAGTTAATAGTACAGTAGAATCTTTCTAATTAAAACCACTCAAATACTAAAAAAAATAGTCCAAACAGTAGCCTTAAGAAATTTATGAGGTTCCAATAAAGACTGATTACTATTTCACTAACCTTTTCTCACAAAAACATTGATATTCAAGATGAGAACAACTGTGGCAATTAAACCATAGACAGCAAACGGTGTATAATCATATGCAAATAAACAATTAATTGTATTTATGAAGTAAAGGAAGTGACAGCATATGAGCAGTACTGAAGATATGATGTGTGTAATCTGAGATAGAAATGTGTCAGGTCTATAAGGGATTCAGAATTTATTTATGTATGCTAGTTGGTTGTTTAGTTTTTTCAATGCACTTACAAATGTCACATCCTTTTTTTGCTCCAACTGATTTAATTTCCAGGTATCATTCTTTTGTTGTTATTATTAGTGGATTAAAAGTAGACAAAATCTTAAAAATGCAATGTAACCTATTATTACAACTATCCATAATTTATAGTGTAGTAACCAAAACATAAAAAGCTTAGTTATCAATTAATTAAAACAGAAATTTGAGTATTGGGCTATATTCTGACAATTATAATATTTAAAGTAAACTTTAAATTGCACACTCACCACAGTGATTGTGAGTGTTGTGTGTGTTACAATTGTTGCAATTTTCCCTTGCTTGTGGTTCATATTAGCTTGATTCTACTGTATTTTATAGTATTATTAAATCTTACGTGAATTAAAATGTTTTATAGTGGAAATAAAATACATTTTTGTGATAATGACTATTTATTTGTACAATGAATTGTGCAAGTGTACACTATATTGTACAATAGTTTTCTCGTATGTATAGTGCCTTAATTTAGTGTATTTAAAAGTGAATTGACCAATAAAAGTAGTTAGCTTAGTGTTAAGAAATCAAATCCGTCCTTTTATACCTGTTCAATAACTTAGTATTATAGATGTAGATATTATTTTATACTGACACAATTTATATTTATTGACTATTATACTGACGTTTACTTAACTCTGAAAAATATCACCTAATAAAATATAATATTATGGTATGGTTTCATTAGGCCCATTAGTGTTTTATATTTGTATAAAACAAACATAGACATAAATTAAATACATCTTAATTTTTACATCACTATATTTTTTATACAATTTGTTTTATGTATTGCAACAATGTGGATTACTGATTTTAATAAAATGTCATTAAACAGATTAATAGTTTTAGTTGGAAATTCGTTGTAATATAAAAAGTCTAATAATGAATCGTTATATTAGCGCAGGTTTTCCTACTGCATCTTATATTTGGTACTGTACAACGATGTGTAGAAACACACAAGCAGATTTTTGCCTATTTAACTTCCTCCAAGTAATGTTTATCATAAAAATATTGCTTCTAACCTATGTATCAATAACGTCCTTTTTTGTAATCAATTTAATATTTACTGATAAAATTTAATAAATAAATATTAAACTACTGTCAAATATATATTCAATAGAAACAAGCAATTTTGTTGCAGTTTTGCTTATTACACAGTTTTTATTGTTCAAAAATTCATTTCCAAACAAAATCATGCAATACCTGTTTGAATGTTTCTACATTAAGAACATTACAATTGTTTTATATATATTATTTATGATAACTTTTTACTATATACATGATTAGTTACACTATTGACAATTATTATAAATTATTCTAAATGCCTTGTATGCTTAACTTTAGAGTTCTCCATGCAGCTAAATATTTTTGTATATTTGTACAAGATTTTTATGAACTTTTATAAAGATTTTTTCATAATTATAATTGTGTTTTCATTTATTTAATCACACAGTTTTATGTAAAATAAATGTATATGCAAAATATTTAAATAGATATACCTTTGCAATTTAGGTTCTTGGTTCATGAAATAGAAGTCCATACTTCTGTATATTATGTAACAAATATTTGAATAAGTTTTGTTAAAGTTCTTAACTGTGAAATGTTTTAAGAATTTCACTACCTTAAGATAAATTTGACCTAAAAGAAACAAATATGGAATACAACTTCTAGTGCTCTATCTTACAACTACACAAATATTTGTACCAGAAAATTATTAATCTGAAGTGTTGGGAAGCTTTGGTATGCACTTGTTATGTAAACAATATCTATTCTTTTCATCTTTTGATAAGAATAATTAATAGTTATCATTTATATACCCTCTCTGGATACAGTTCAAATTTTAACCATTAACATTTTATTTAACAATGCCATCATTGGGTTTTAAAATTTTCAAGTGGAACTCCATTGATGAATCTTGCATGGATCATAGTCGTGATTAGTGTTGATTAGATGATTGATTAGGTTGTCAAATGTTTTCATAGTTCCATTGGTAGAATAGTCAGAATCAATTTCTCTTTGAGCTGTTGATGAGGTATTTGCAGCAGTGTGTGAGCAAGTGTTTCTCTCCTGTGCTTTCTGCACTGGCACCCCCCAGCTCCCTCGTGTAGATGTCCAACCCGTACTGGCCCTCCTCGGGGAAACTGATGAGGAATGTTACGACGTCGTCATCAGAGACCACATGTGACACAAACTTGGACAGACGTTTCTCTTCCACTCCATTCTTGTGGAGAGTGGCCATGAAGTCTGTCAAGGGCCGGGACATGCGAAACTGTAGCTCCAGCTCCCGTCCCGCAAACACCAGGGCATCCTGTAATGTCATTATATCACTAAAAACACATAATACAGTCAACACTCTGTTGGGACAGATGTTTCTCTTCCACTCCATTCTTGTGAAGAGTGGCCATTAAGTCTGTAAAGGATCGGGAAATCTGAAACTGTAGTTCCAG
This sequence comes from Homalodisca vitripennis, assembly GCF_021130785.1. NCBI lineage: Eukaryota > Metazoa > Arthropoda > Insecta > Hemiptera > Cicadellidae > Homalodisca > Homalodisca vitripennis. The sequence goes on along the minus strand of NW_025780088.1, from coordinate 44,483 downwards.
CTTCTGTCCCGGAAACACCAGGGCAGTGACTTAAACTCGATTCCTGTAATGTCATTATATCACTACATAACACAGTCAGCACTCTGGAAGGTTAGATTAACCGTGTTGTGTTCTTTATTCCTCTTATCAAAGGTCTTGAGTCAAAACTAATAATACAACCTACCAAGAAATCCGTTTCTGATCACTCCATCCAAAACTGTTTGAATAAAGGAAATGTTTATATTCAACTGGATTCTATTTGGGATGGAGTCATGTAATTTCACCATTATTCTCCTTTTATCAGGATTTAAAAAATAAGATCTTATCTGATGGGGTTGCTGTTAAAATTGATACTTCCACCAAAAATGAATTTATGTAAAGGGGTAAGTTTAAGCATGGGTCATCATGATTTTTTTTAATTACCCTCTGCCACTCCATTGGGGAACAAAGAGGTTATTTTAAAATCCATCAAAACATTCGTAGATAATTTTAATTACATATCCCTTAAGAATATTTTTAAGTTCTCAATCGTTCAAAAGTTAAGGTTCAGGGTTGACTTTTGAGATACTCAAAATTGTAAATGTAATTAGATTTGAATAGTAATTTTAAAATTTGATCTGAACAACAGTTGTTACTATAGGTACATAGCTATAATTTTGTCTAACATGTTTTGCAACTATCATGTTTTATTTAGGTTGCCTAAATCATCTAGTTTCTGCATTAGGACAGACAGGTTTACAACAAAATGTGAATAAGGAGACATAGGTATTTGAATAGCGCCCACATAGAGCGGAGCTGGAACTGAAAACATTCCAGAGGATATTGAGATAAAATTTACAGTCCTAGATCGTGGACATCAGTAGTCCTATGATATCACATTAACTCTGTTTATTTGTACTGTCAAGAAATTGAGAATTTTGATTAACAGTATTTCTTTTTCATATTGATATGTCCAGATAATAGGCCTAATTGCTGAAATTTAAAGCTTAGTTTAAATTAATTTGAAAAACTTAATTCAATGAACTGCTTTGACTGCTCTACATAATAACTATTTGTCACATCCTTATATCGGTTTCGGTAGCATTGCCCTCTCCCACAGTTCTATACATTATCTTGAATTTTCTGTAACCTTGGGTCATGAAATAAAGTTATTGTGTGTTTTGTGATGGAGTATAGCAATTAATGTATTCATTGTAAATCCATCACTAATTATATGTACAGTATATGTCAGGCTACCTTCCTAGTTAAAAACGTTGCATCACTACAATGTCTCAAGAGTTTTTGGGTGAAATGGCATAAATGATACCTCAAAGATTTATAATCATTACCTGTTAAGTAAAATGTTTAGCATCCCACAAGGGTTACATCTGGTGCCATTTTTATTTTTTACCTTGAACACAACATGTAACTTAGCACACAAGCACTAAAATCTACACTTTCAATCCATTTAATTACCTGATGTGTAATTGGTATAAGGCCGAAGAGACGAGTGGCCTTGGTGGGACCCCATTCTCCACTGGCACAGTCAGGCAGGGGTACCATGACAGTCTGTAGTTCCTCACAAGCTATCTTGAACTTGCAAACACTCTTGAACTTCATTGGCTCTCCGGTGAGATATTCCTTCGGTGTCACTGCATTGGCGAATATGTCCAGCAGGAAGGCTCCACTGCTCGGGGCGTGGACACGAAATGCTACCATATTACCTACCACTGACTAGAAACAGAATAAGAAGTTGTAGATTGAAATTTCTGGTCTGATAGCAATATTGGTATAGATAAATGAGGAGTACAAGAAATACTATCAAACTTACAGAAAAATGTGACGAGATATTTAAGCTATCTAGTATTTTTTCATAAACCTAAGTTTCATTACTTAAATAAAACCATAAATTTTTCGGAGTAATAATTCTGAGAGTATTATTTGTACTATTAAACCAACTACTGCCCTGAATTCACTCATTGATTACTCGTAAAAAGGATATGTGATTGAAGCCAATCAGTTAAAATGACTAAAATTCCTTACTTAACAGGTATGGAAATGAACTTACTTGCATTACAAATCTCTTCAGACTGACTCCGTCATACGTATCTCCATCGCTGTCATAGAACTTGAGATTGTAGTGGAAGATCAGACTTGACTGCATGTTGGTGGGCATAGCAATACGCACTGTTGCTGCTCCTGTTATCACAGGACAAATTTTATATGTTATCTATCAAGTGGCAATCATTTAAAAGAGCCTTTATTTGTGCAAATATTTAGTACCATTAAGCCTTGAAAAAGTTACTCTTTCAGTGCAACTGAAATAATAAATGAACATGTTTTATTGTTTAGATTAATTAAGACTTGATCTGTCACAAATTATAAATTGCATGGTAAATTAAAGATTATTAAAATATTTAAATACCTGTTTTGAATATATAAACTTACCCGTGGCATCGGTGTACATGACAGCTTTGGTGTGAGAGTCTGGGAAATAGAGGCCATAGCGGAAAAATAGTGACCTGACGAACGGAAGTTCCTCGAACTCTTGAAGTGTTATTGGTGTTTTGAGGAGTTGCCAATCAGCTTGGAGAGGGAAGAACTCATAGATAAACTCTCTTGGATCCGTTAGGAAGTAATGATCATCGTACTCATATCTGAAAGTACATTTAAATCAGTGATACTGTTTTGGCAAAGGCAGATTGTATAACATCTCAAAATCCTAATAACTTTAACAGTTTGTGATACATCTCTTTTCAGTTGTATCAGCTCTTGATCAGTTAGAATCTAGGTCCTCTCTAAGATTAAACTTTGTATAAACATTACAAAACAAAATTTAAACCAACATTATGTCATCAGAATTGACAATTAAATGTCTGTGATAATTACTACTATTAGTATAAACACAAGCCTGTAGCGTTTAGTGTACAATTGAATATTTCCAAAACATTGTCCTGATGTGTCTTGTGTGACATTTTGCTTTGAAACTGCACAAGGCTCAGCAGACACTTTGTGCAGGTGACAAAGAACATGTTGAATTGTTTGGATTCATGTTCGTAAAGGAGGAAAGATGACAATTTTCTAGTATAATTAGTCTTTAGTAATAGAAGTACCTTCATTTGAAGTGGTGAGATAAATCGTAACAATGTAAGGATGTTGGGTATGAGCAGTCACAATATATATGTATAGTATCGGAATCAAATTTCTTTATTCAGTTTGTACATACATACAAGAAAAGTGTCATATAAACATGTCAACACATTTAAAAGTACTGTACATAAATGTATTTAACCTAAATTACAGATTACTTAGCCTAATTTATAAAAAAAAATGACATCTCTGAGTTATTATTTAAGTTTATATTTTGTCTACTAAGCACATCTCAATTATAAATATTTTATAAAGATTTAGGAAAACACTCTTCCAGTGAGTAGCAGGAATGCTGCAGGAAATATTTCTTTAGAAAATACCGGAAGCCCTTTTCACAGACTTGGCTCTTAAAATTTGATGGCAAGTGATTTAAAAATGTAGCACCAAGTGGCTTTTTTGTATGAGAGACACTCCCCAAAACAAGCGTTAAAAAAGACTAAATGTGTAAATGTAACTGAAAAACAACTGAAAATGTTTATTTCTGATAATGTTGAATTGATAATTCCTCAGCATGTGGTAATCTTTCAGCTATTTATATAGGTTTATTTGATCCCTCTCCTTGAGAAATGTAATTATTTGTCTACAAAGTAATGATCTTAATAGAAAATACATATAATTTCTTCAAACACTTTCTACCTGTTGACATTTTAGTTGTACTAATTAATCATCTTAAATTGTTGTTGTTTAATATTTTATCTTTATTAGTCCTAATATTATTTCATTAATGTGATTCGGATATTAATTATGCAGTAATATAAGTAAACTTCTTCTCTATTCTTGTATAGTTCTTATACTATGTAACTCACCTAAGACTGTCGGACTTGCCCCCCTTGCCACCGGCCTTTGGTACCTCCTTGGCGTTGACTAGATGGCGTGCACCCCAGTTGCACTGGACAAACCGCCAAGCACCGGCCACATACACAGCATTCCAGGAGTTGCGGAAACGGTTGTCCTCGAACCGGACACCTGGTTGGTAACCAGCAGACTTGGAATAGCCTTTGATTACCACACAGTGCAGACCAGCGTAGCTGAACGCAAGTAATACTGTTAGTTTAACATTGTGACAATAAGCAATCTGGTAAGATCATATGCTGAAAGTTGTTTGATAGTGATTTTTAATATTTGTGCAACTATGTTAGAAGCTGAACTATCCAAACCACCCGGTTAACAGAGGTCTAACAAAATTTAAGAAACTTATAGAAAGCGTGTAAAAAATTACGCTAAAGATACCAGGTTTATGCATAATGTAGGAAGGATTGATTGACCATAGCTGCATTATGTGTAGAAAACTCGGTTGCTTTAGGATCATGTCTAAAATATATCATAATGTTGTGCAACTGATGAGACAATGAGAACATCTTTTCACCTAGATTACACTTGATTTGGTAGTCTAGGTGTCTCAGACGTCGAAACAATGCACAGATTTCGTGTTGAGCTTCTTTGTCATGACTTTTAAAATCTTTTCAGACATACATGACTCCAGGCAGCATCGGATTTTCAGATGCTCCGCTAAGCAGAAGGTGAACTGGAGCTAAACTCATCATTCAAATACCAGGTTTGTTTATGTGCGAGGGTACAGAACACTGTAGATCACCACACAGTTTGCATGGTTCTACTGGCTGTTGTTAGTTCAAGTACTAATGGTGCAAGAGGTATACAAGCCTTACCCAATGAAGACATTGAAGAGTGGCTTAAATATGACCAACATTACCAATGACAAGACATATTGTTAATGTTAACCATCACGAAAATTATAAAGAGAAAACAATACAGGCAAAATTATTCCTAAAATGTTATATTCTGATGGTTTGAAGATCTTGGAAGCAGATGTACATAACATTGAACAGTAAGAGAAAAGCTCAGTCCTACGACAAAATGTTCTTTCAGCATCAGGATAACATTGTTACAAACAAAGAGGCAAGAGCAATTATTATTTTTGCAGGTAGTAGTACTATTATATTTTTGTATTCATCAATATTGAGTGTTTGTACATTAAGCTATTTTATTGTATTCTCTGTACTATTTGAGTTTATCCGTATCTGATATAATTTGGCTTGGACTTCTACTGTTCCAACTCTAGATGATTGTTTCACACACTCACTTATCTACAAAACTGTATATTTTAAGTGAAAATACCATGCTAAGTTTAAATATTAATTACCTTAATTACCTTTTTACCTTAATTACCTCCACCTTAGTCGATGACCAGTACAACTGGATAGACAGCGTCAAAGTAAAATGAATTTTAGAATATTTACAATATTTACATTTTTACATGGCGCCAGGGCTTATGATAGTGCATCGAAGAACTCCCCGACCGAATAAAAGGGCCTACACAATAGCCAGCTTTTAAGTTGGGTTTCAAAGTGAGGAGGGTTTGAGTTCTTTGAGATTATCTGGAAGGGCATTATACATGCGAAGCGCTAAGCTAGGATAGCAGTTCTTCTTCTTACTAAGCCTACAAAAAGGTACATCCAGATGGTGCTTCTTCCTGGTGTTGTAGGTATGGAGTTCGTTTCTTTCAGCAAAGTCTGAGATGTTAAGTTTTAAATTGGTCAGGCAGGAAAGGATGTACTGACCATAGACTGTGAGAATTTTAAGACTCACAAAGATAGGCCTACAGCTATCCAGAAACCCTGGAGGCGAGATGACACGAAGAGCTTTCTTTTGGAGGAGAAGAATATCCTTACATCCAGCAGCATGGCCCCATATGTGCAGCCCATAGCTGATATGGCTGTGGAAACATGGCGAAGTAAACTGTCAAAAGATACTTATTAGTCAGCATAGGTTTCAGTCTCCGCAGCAGATGCAGGGCTCTAGAGAGTCTGATGCATACACTATTCGTATGGCTCCTCCATGTAAGCCCTGGGTCAAGAATAAATCCCAGGAGCTTAACTTCGCTCGCTCAGGCCAAAATTGTTGTCAGATCTGGAAAGAGTGCACATCATCTCCTGGGTTTTCCCCTCGTTCAGGCACAAGCCATTCGCGGCAAACCATTCCTTTGCGCTGGTAAATGTTTGTAGAGCAGCAAGCCTGGCGTTTTCTGGTGTATCGCCACGAGCAAAGATGGAGGTATCATCTGCAAACAGAAGCATGTCACCCAGCTGGCTGATGTCATTAATTGTAATTAGAAATAGGACTGGGCCAATGACCGAACCCTGAGGAACACCATATTTCACTGCTTGAGGTTGGGAATGCGCTCCGCCGGTGCACAGGATCTGTTTTCTGTCTGTGAAGTAGGACCTAAAAACCTGTAAAACCATTCCATCAACACCATAGGCTCTCAGTTTATCCAGCAGTTGACTATGCGGAACACAATCAAATGCCTTGCTTAAGTCGGCCAGAACAAGTGCAGTTGAATCACCAGCCTCGAAGCTCTCTAGGACCTGGCTAACCAAACTCAGAACCGCTGTCACAGTAGATCTATTCTTCCTGAATCCATGTTGAGATTCAGAGAAGAGATTTTCATGTTCAAAGTAGTTTACAATTTGACCTTTGATCACAGACTCATAAACCTTGGCGAAAACTGGTATCACCGATATCGGCCTATAACTCCCCATAGCCTCCGGGTCACCCTTCTTGAAGACCGGTACGGTCCTAGATACTTTAAGTGACTCAGGGAAAGCTCCACAGCTCATACAGGCGTTAAGAACAAAACTCAAAGGATAGGCTATAGCATCGATGACATGCTTCAACATAACTACATTCATTCCGTAGATGTAGAGATAAGATTATAACAGATCCCAAGGCACTTCAATATTTATAAAACTATTAAGCCGGATAAAATTATGAGTTGGTCATTGAATAATCTCTTTATTTCTTTTTGTGATGTACTAAATGTGTTATAAATGAACCTAGAAGTCAATTATATTCTGTTACACAAAATCTAAACAAATTTAAGATGTTGGTAAATGTTAAAGCTATATTAAGGTATTTTTTAGTAAAAATCTGTTATAATAATTTAGTTCTTAAGAGATAGACACTGTTTCAACACCATCTAAAATGTAACAAAGACAACTAATAAGACTGCACAATTAATATATAAACGTGTAATAAATATAAAAGCACCTTACTTCAGATATTAATTGTCTTTCAGAAAACATTGTTACTGATGTGTATTTTTCTTGTACATTATTGTTGTATCCAATTTATCAATTCTAAGTTATGAACGAAACTAAAAGTAAGTTTTCACTATTTAACATATTAAGAATATACAAGTATTACCTGCACAGCCGTTTGAAGAGGACGTGGTAGCTCTCTGTCCCATGCTTAATTCCTCTCAACAATCCCATGGGTGTGTCTCCTCTCAGATTGTCATCAAATGTCATTGTGTTCAGGTTCTTCACAGTTATCCAGCGGAAAATGGTCCTAAAATTTGAATGTTGTAATCAAATTTATTATAATCTATCAATTTGCAATGTTGTGTAACAGGCTTCGCTGAGGCTGTTCGCAAAATTTTAAATCTATAACTCATTTCATTTTTGAGATGTCCTGCGGATATATAGAAAGACAGACAACAATACAGGAAAGACATTTTACATCTCAGCAGATAAAAGAGAAATTATGTCAGTCTAGTAGGTCTAATGACAAACTCAGTATTGCCTATATAGAAATAAGGCTTCATCCAAAATTGTAAGCGTATAAATCAGTTCGTTTTCAATATATTGTGACGATAAACTGACAGACAGACAGAAATGAAATTTTTCCAGCCTCTTTAGTGTGAATGTTAAAAACAGAGTAAACTAAAACAAAATTGAGATTATGATATATCTAATAATACATTTTAAAACCTCTTATTTTGTTAAAAAAAAAAAACATGTAAGGTTGTGATTTCTTTTGTGTACTTATAAGAGTAATAATTTTTATAATAGGAGTTGATAGAGATATTTGACATCTTTTCAACAGTCTTTAAAATGAGTAGGTATTCCATTCCACCATTTAATGATTGTCAAAATATAGTTATAACAGAAAAATCATAGAGGTGAAAGTCATTAGTCTATTACTGTTAGAATTTTAGGTGATTTTGTGGGTTAAGCCAATTGACTTCTCAGGAAAAACTATGAGTGTATAAATACAGCTGATAGGGATAGACTCTTAAGTGGGAGTCCTTCTCACAACTATAAGTCATTAAATCTCCCAAGGGCAATGTGATCCCATCAGTAATATTCTAAAAAATGTAAGTGTCTAAAACAACCTTGAGGCCTAAACTAGAAATAATTAGCAAAAAGTAAGCTTCAAGTCAAACAGAGTGCAAGAATAAGTTACTCATAACCATAGTTCACATGTAATTTTCATGTTGTATAAGAATTTGTCAAAGTGGTTTTTGAAGATCCAAATTGTTAAAAAAAGGTGTTTATTATGATGCTAGTTGATCTAATTACCGGTTATATACTCCAAAACAGCGACCAAGCAAAGAATCTATCATACTAAAGTATACCCCAGAATTTCAAACCATTTTTCTCCTGATAAATTGTGGCCAATTTGAAGAGATGAAAGAGGTTTTTTTAAGGCGAGACCTATCCCCTTCAAACCTAATTCTGCCTGTTCTCATGGGCCACACTGGCCTATGCATGGTCTAACAGAATAAAGGGAAGAGTTCATACAATACAAGGTACTGATAAAAAGTGCTCAGTCACAGACAGGATTTGATCATGCACTCACTATCTCTAACTCAGATCCAAAGTTCGACATCTTAGTGCACTCAATAGAATTAAAAGCTGATTGCAATGCTAACTGGTCAGCCACTTAAAGCTGATGATTATAGTTCAGGATAGATACTAATTATTCATGAACTGAGAGAAACACAGGTCCCAAAATGGAACCTGAACTAACTAAACTCTCAGAATACATCCAACATAATCTATTCTACATGTTCTTTCTAAAACTAACTTACTACCTGAGTAAAAAATAAAGAAATACTTTACAAGGTAGACACCATTTTGTAACACTACACAGAGCACTTTTCTGCATTAGATACTACTGTTAACTCAAAAAAATGTGCATTTTCCACTGTATTAATCGCTCTTATGTTAAGATAATGGATTGATCTTTTCTAACATATGTTGTGTTTCCGTACTAACCTGGCTTTTTCAATGTCGGAACCACATCTTCCTACGAGCTGGCGGACTAGATCTGTGAATGTCTTTTGATCTTCTTGTGCAACCTGCAATTAGTTTTTCAATCAGAAAACATAAATTTGTACTTCTTGCTTTGGTATCCAAAGAAGACATCAATTTATGAACATAATTTAACAATGATCTGAAAGTATATGAGTTTTTTTTATAACTCTCTCAATTAATTATTTTTTCTCTAAATGATCTTTCAGTATTTAAGGGGCTATTTAGAATCTTCTAAACATTTCTAATAAAATCAACGTAATTTTAAACTATTTTATTCTAATTCTTATTATAATAATCTGAAGTAGGATAATTCTGCTAACCGATATGGCGATTTGGTCGATGTGCGAAAATTCGACAGGGTCGTTGTATATCTGGAACTTGGAGACGAGTGGAGGTGCGGGAGTGGGTGCCTGGCTAGGGTACGGCAGCAGGGTGTCGTCAGCATAACCTTCACCCTCATCCAGGTACAACGACTCCGCCATCATGTACTCACTGCGTTTCTCGTTTATTAGCTCCAACATCTCTCGACTCTGCTTCTCCACCAGAGCTGCCGTCGCTGCCCTGGAACACAAATACAAGCCCCTCGTATAGCACATCACTCTATGATAATTAATAAACAACAGCAGCTGTAAAGTGCTGGCAAGAAATTTAAGTGAAAACTTCACTATTGTAGTCTGCACAGCAAAAGCACACACATTCTGGATTAGGACTTTGGGGGTTTGCATTGTGTTTCAACGTTACATTCCTGGTAAAAGATATTACCAGTTTCCAGAACTGTATGCTCCAATACGATGATCTAGAGCACAAATTCATTCACCGAAAGCAAGTTAGTTCTTTTACGATAACGACAGTAAGAAACGCTGTTTACTAACCAATTTGTCTTACAGCTCTGTCAATTTAAATGATTCATAACTAGTTTTGGTTACATAATGATGATCATCAGGCGATGATAACTACGTTAAGGAACGGCTATTTCATATTAATAGCCTCAGACCCATAGAAAAAAGACAAGATCAAAATAGACCTGACAAAATCAATCTATAGATACTGGGAAATCGGAATACGTAATTAATTATGCATTTCTTAGAATATAAAAGTTACCAAAACCAAAACGCTTAACTTATGTTAGGAAATATGAAAAAACAATCCATATGCTACTTTGAAAGTGTAGAGGAATAATAGTCCATGCCTACTGAACATAAACATCCTCATTGCATACCAAGAAATGAATGTAACGTAGTTAAAAGTATGATTATTAATTTCTTATATAATCTAACGTACTACCGATATGACCATTGTCCGTCCTTCAAGATTTCTAATGTTACGAATTAATATTTACGAAAATCACCACTAAATAATTGCGAACATTACGAGTGACACATTGGCAGCCGCTGTTTATTATGCTCTTAATATATTTTTTTCAGAATAGAGTTAAAATTGTGCTCTAAATCTTTAAAAATATTATTTGCAGCCAGTAACTCAAGCCAAAAAATCAATCTCCTTAATATGGTCTTTGGTTATTTCAAACTGTACCAATATACAAAGTTTTTCAATCGCCCCTCCATAAAACTGGCATCAAATCCTTTAAAATTTATAATAATTTGTTTCTGTACTCTACAATTATAAAACATAATTGCCTGAAATGAGAAGTTCAGTATTGTTCTGAAGTTGCCATATATTGTTAACTAATTCTTCTAGTTGGATTCCTAATGCACACGAAGGACTGACCCACCAGTCACACAACATAATTTCGTAGGGTGCAAAGCGTAACATTGAGGGGGAGGGTTGTGTTAGATATACATATCCTAATTGCTTCAACAGTTATACAGTTCAATTGAGGATTGCTTTTAAATCGAAGACAGTGATTTTTTGGGTTCAGGCGACTGTGATCTTTCATTTGTTACCTCATTTGAGGGACTTTTTCTTACGTTATTTAAACGATATTACTTGGACTTACTCAATTACTGTATACTAAGGATTTTATCTTGTATAAAATTGCCACTAACATGACACAGAAATAAAAACAGGTAAGATATAGACGAACCTACTAAGAATGAAAGAAATTCACGTCTTGAAACAAACAAATTAATAATAATAATAATAATAAAAAACATTACATAAGTTATTAAATAAAAAAATTAGTATAATATGTGATAGCAAAATCAGGAAGATCTAACTAACAAAATACCAATGCATAGATTGGCTAGCTGCTTGCAACGGGATACCTAGTTGTTTACATCTCGCCATGGCTCTATAAATAGTTAGTAAATCAAAATAGGTTCTATAGTAATGTTTGTTAACTTCAATCCAGTTCTTACTAATAGTGCACGATTGAAGTACTGTAATTAATGTTAATCGCTGAAAAAGGCAGATGTATGTATAACTTAAGATCAGCTGATTGTAACTTTAGCGGGTGATATGACTGAAGGAACAGCTGATTAGGGCTCGGTTGTCATTAGGTGGAGAAAGTGCGGCTGTAGTAAGTTCTGTGGTGAAATGTGGTAAGTTATGGCCTCTGTGACGAAAGATGATTGGGCCCAAGACGTCACCTTGAGGTACGCCTTGTCACTGCATTGCGCTCTCTCCCTTTCTGCACTTCCGCCATCATACAGAACGAGACAAGCCGAGGTCAACGTGAAGAAAGTGACATCCAAAATTGGAACTAACAAGGAAATGTCATGAAGAAGAAATAATGACCGATCATTGGAGATCATAGAAGTAGTGTGTTTGAAATTCTAGTGACGTAACTGCGTATTTAGATGCAAATACGAAAAGAAAGACCAAGTAAATCTTAGAAGACAACAATTTAAAAAAATATTCAGTCACGAAAATTTAAGTATATTGTTGTAAGGACAATTAGCTACAGTTAGGCGATAGTTCGCTTGCGGTGAGCAGGTATTAACATTTTTATCGTCACAGAGTTAAACAGTTCTAAATCAGTATCTTATCCTATCGTTTTCTCCGTTCAGTTACTATGTTGGAAATATTCTCTTTATTCTGTTGCAACCATTAGAGCAATCTTTTTATAGATAGTATACTACAAGGTGCAAAAAAAGAAGATTTTACAGAATATTGCACTGTTGTGCAGTATGATGAGACCGCATCACATTAATTCGACATTTAGATGAATAATTAGCTATTGGATAGTTATTCATCAGCATTAATATATGCAGGCGTATTTCCGCCCCACTTCGGTCCACAAGGACGTTTGCCGGACTAACACGACGTTAAACACAGTAATTATCAGTCTCGCTTGAGTAATAGCCCTAACGAACTGAACACGCGCATTCGCCTTGTCCTGTGAAAGGCGGAGTATTGCGTGCTCTGAATATACGGTATCTGGGCGTCTTTCGGTGAGGCATGCCAAATTTGAATAATTAACCTGAAAAGATTTGTCTCACAATTATGCGTCAAGCAGACAATAAACTTATGTTTTGATAAAGTCAGCTTATCAGAATATAAACATGCAAAAATATACAATATTAAAAGAATTGTTAATGTTTTAAAACATTACCTAGTGGGATATGCATAACACATATCAAAACTATCAAATTATATTTCAATATAGCAACGCAAAATGTGCAGATAAAATAGTTAGAGGTTTTAAAAGATAAATAAAATTGTACGAGTTTAATATTTTTTAAGAATAAAAATAGCCCTTAGACTTTATTTAATTTGTGTTTACATTATGTAATAAAATATATGGGCGTCGAAAAAAAACATCAGTGGGTGAGGATGTCTACGTACAAGCTGTGTAATAGGCCTTACCAGAAGTGAGTCATTTTAATGTGTCCGGTCTGTGATAAGGCCCACATACAGTACCTCCACTGGCGATAAGAGGGCATTGACCTTTAGTAGGACTGTATCGGTCAATACCAGTTTTATTACCAAAGTACGACAGGTGATAAAATTTACTGTCACTAACCCAGATAACATTTCAACTCAAAGTTAGTTATTCTTATTCTTACATACAGTAGGCTACTAGTACTCGTATATTAAATTTCTGTACACCTGTCACTACCATTCGAATAACTATTATAAGAATCTTAAACCTACAGAAACCGCATTTAAAGAATGAAAAATAATTTATAGGTGTCATTTATGACAATTATTACTATGCTTAACCGTGAAAATATACGAAATATACGTTGAGCCACGTATACCAGAATGAAGATTATACATCATAAATATTTCATTGTCAAAAAACTATTTAAAAAAATAACATGTGTTATATATCTTATCGTGGCAGAAATATAGAAACTACTCCAATGATAGTCTCAAAATAAACAATACTTTAGAAGGAAATAAGTTTTGATGTGTACTAGTCAACAGCAGCTAGCCTAATGTACAGCGAGGTGGGAGAACGTTGCATACAAACGGGCCAACACCCGATACAAGGGATAATAGGTGAATAGCGTTGTTGGAAGAGGAGCGGCCAGTGGGTCCGGCCGTTTCGCCTCTCCTTATCTGAGAGGTGAATGGGCGCTGTGACCCTTCTCCACTAGTGGGGTTCTGGACTTCTTCACTTCAATGTTATGGAAGCGCCAGTGTCCTACTTAAGGAGCTGGAGCGACGCGACGTAGCGAGTCGAGATGAGCTCTAGAAGTGAACTTGTGAAGTGACAGAATTAGTGGTATTACTCGTGATCGTGACAGATGGATTAATTTGTGTTAATAATTATTGACTGTGTTAGTGTTCAATAGAGTCGTGCCTAACTAGATGTCAATACAAATTTTAACGTATTATTTAGGTCAGTGATTACGACCATTCAACAGAATTCGGTAGCATTGAGCTGCATCCTTTCAATGGTCTGGCCGCCGGATCGCGCTACAAGTTATACTATAAATTATAATATTTATTTCTGTGATTATATGTATCGGTATTCCTCACTATTAGTATCTTTATTTAGCTTCTCCCGGCTGGTAATGTAAATTAATTCTGAATTGGATTATAGTATTCAAAATTTGATTATTATTCAAATTTCGATCTTACTGGATCTCTTCAGGTAGGTGTCGATCATAGTTTTCAGTGAGCCATCCTACGACTAAGCTTTCAGATTGCAGAAAGCTTGGGAATGATGCGAAGGCACAAGAAATTGTAACCTTGAGGAATAGTAAGATTAGATTGATATTCTTAGTTTGCGATCAATATAATATATATTCTCTATTCTAACCTGTCCATTTACCGGGACATCAAAATTCTATTTAAGATCTTGTCAGGACTAATATAGTTTATTAATTATACTCTTTATTTGGCAAAGTAGAGGATAGGTGTTGCTCATCACTGTTCAGTCGATTAGTGTTACTTAGCACTTTTACGTAAATACACGTATTCACGCTTTGAACATGTTCTTACTAATTGACTTGAAGAATGTCTCAATCAACCTGGAGTAAAGCTAAAATCGATTGCGCCCTGCATTACTAAGAAGCTCCAAAACTCAAGTCTGATACCGAGAGTTTGGTGGGGTACAAGAAATCCCAATTTCTTTTATCACCCAAAACTCCTGACAAAACGTGATTCACTGAACCTAACAATTCACTCTCTAAACCCAGGAAAGTAGTTGTTAATTTGGTACTGGCTGAGAGACACTGGAGCGAGCTGAACTGTGTAGAAAAGTTACTGTGCCATACCTTCCTCAGGTGTGTAGGCCTACCTCCCTTTACATATGTTGACATAGGAAGGTTATGAAATTGAATAAGGTTAGTATATATTGTTATTCAACTATACAATACATTGACCCTTTTGAATATTCCATTGTTTGTTGATTAGCTAAAACATCAAAATTATATTCGACCAAAGTCAAGTAGTTTTTGATGATAATCTTAAAAATCAAAACTTTTAAGGTGATTAAATAGGTTTAAAACAATTAGGGTATATGAAGCATTTCAATTTAATTTTACACTTAAAACTATCAATTTAATAATGCTGTTCTTTGGTTTAAATAAGCTATTACACTATCGCTTCAACCTGTATAAGCCCATAGTCCAGTAACAAAAATTCTACAAGTACAACAGCATGTTAACTAACTGTTTGACATGTTCCAGATTATTGCTATATATGAGATTATGTCTAAGGAATGACATGAGGAATGATTATGAGTCCGTATAAAATAAATTTAATTTGGCTTTTTTAAACATCCATGACAAATTTTAAGGTCTGACTTTGAAATGTGTAGAAAATATTGGTTTATTTTAAGGACTTGTATCTGAGAAAGCTCATATGTCAAGATTTACTTTATATTTATTACCAATAAACAAAATAAACATTTTGACAACTCTCGTCTATACCCATTGAGCGTCATGACATCGTACGCTCGCTCGATTTTTCTCATTCTAGGCCCTATCCACTTATACGAGATCATTAAGAAAGAAAAAAAACCAGAAAAATTATGCTCATAATAAAATTAATGGCATTTCAGTCTCAATTAAATTATAATATAATTAATTAACCTTCACCGTAGAGTGCGGATAAGGCTGCGGCTCTATAACCGAGAGGTCACGGGTTCGATTTACGTAGAGGTCAATAAATATTTGTAAGTGGGTTTGGAATTACGTCCCCGAAAAACGTTTAGTACGCTCAATTGAAATGCCATCGGCGTAGAAAGAACCCTCTTAAAATTGAAAAGTAAACTGGTTTCATGACTAACCTCATCACAAATGTAAACATAAAATGTTCTTAGTAAGTATACGTTATAAATTATATAAAAACTTGTATTGGCTCAAAATTTCTCTGAAACTAGACTATGTTGTTCGGTCTACAGGTTTGGTACTGTATAAATCTTAGAATTGAGCTGTAAAAACATTATCAGTTCCATATTACCCCTTAAACAATACATATTTACTTTTTACTATGATTTCTTACTAGCCTCAACATTCACTACATTTACTTGGAGGATAACATTTTTCGAAATTTTGAAACTCGTAAATTAGTAGGGTTGGCATCTACAGTATCTCACACTTACGCAAGCATAATAACTTCTTCTCTTATTATCTTCTTCGTCAACCAACGATTTCTTTTACTTTATAATACAAAATCTTACCTTTACCCTTTACTCCGGTACAATCAATAACTCTTTCCACTCTTACCTTTCGTGCTCCAGCAGTTTCCTGGTGAGAGACTCTTTCTTCTTGTCTCTCCTGATGGTCATGTTCTTCTCCAGATCCTCACGCTCCTGCTGTAGCCTCAGAGTTAGCACCTTGTGTTCGTCTGGCCGCTTCCTCTTTGTCTGCAACTCTCGCTCGAACCGACTCGTTAGCCTCTCGAGCTCCTTCTCCCACTCGTCCTGAAACACAAACAGGCCCACACCACTGATGTACTCATCACAAATAATTTACAATATCAGCCATGTAACCGAACTCAAAAATCATTAATGGATTAATTTTTTAGTGGTAAGCTATACAAAACACGAAAATATTTAAATTTAATCAACGTTATAATTCAATACACAATACATTTAGTGTTTTAATGCACCATTCCATACATCAACTTATATCTGCCTGTAGAATATTGTGCCACACACACACACACACACACACACACACACACACACACACACACACACACACACACACACACACACACACACACACACACACACACACACACACACACACACACGCACACACTCACACACACACACACACACACACACACACACACACACACACACACACACACACACACACACACACACACACACACACACCAATGTGGGTAATTTTAAGGATATTTTATTCCTTTAGCAAGACAACAGTTTTATTGATAATTTTGTTTTTATCCTTGGTAAAAAGATGTTTCAAAGCTATACATTTCAACATGCTATAGCTATGTATTGCAACATTTTCAGTTAAGTTAATTTTCTGTTGGAGAATATATTGTCTTCTTAATTTGAATTGCCTTTCCGGTAACTAAATGAATGACTTACTCAGCCTCAATGGAATTTGTTGAAATTAAAAAGTGACTTTATCATATATTGCATCAGTGACTATAAGTTATTATAGTGACTATTACAAAACTACTTACCCTAAACTCTTCCTTCATCCTCTTATCCTCCTCTTCCCGCTGCCTCGCAAACTTCCTGTACAAATCGTCTTCCTCTTTCCTGTGTTTCATCTCCAGCCGCGTCTGTTCATCCTTGTCCTGGAACACAAAGCGGATTAGTTAATTAATTAACTAATTAAGTATTCGAATCTATCCACACAGGTTGTAGGTTGTGTTATAAATTAACTACATGCAAAGTTATCCAATTACCAAGGAAACCAGTTTCGACCGACAAGGTCCCCCCTCGGTGTTCGTGGGAAGGTCGCGCACTCCGCAATACATCTAATATTAAATTATAACAATACGATAATAACTTACTGACTCGTGAAAGAGATGGGTATAGTCTTGTCACCGTTAAACGGTAATAACAGTCTTCATTGTGATTATAATGCTATAAAGAAAAGTTGTTTAAGGGGACCCGGACAGTAAAAATTTTGTAAAAATTACCTTTTTACTTTTTTTATTTATTTTTGTAGACAATTTTCTTGTGAACATTTTGATATACAACACTTTATATTTTTAAATTTTATTAGCACTCATAAAAAAAATAAATTCGAAAGTGTGTTTACGTAAATATGGCAAGGCAAAAACACCCTCATAGCTGAGCAACACAACTTATTTGTTATAGTACTCATTACTTTTAATTATTATGATGATTTAGTATGTTACTGTTGGCTACCTGCAAAGACAACAAGGATAGCAATACTGTGTTTGTTTACATTGATCAATAATTGTGTGTTGTGTTGTTTGAGGTTTTGTTTGTTTACTTATAGCAACATTTTGTGTTTTTATTGGATATAACCTATTATTTCTGATAGTGGTGTTTATTATATTATTATAATGGAACGAAGAAGACCTAAGAAGCCAAGAACTGTGTTCAAGAAAAGAAGAAATGTTGGGCAACCTAGAAGTAACGTTGTTCCAGTTTGTAACAATTCCACACCTAGGCCTAGTACTAGCCTAGATTCTGATATTGATTCAATCACTATTGAAAGTGCTTCGAAGATAAAAATAGGTGATGTTCAGGAAACATATAAACAATATGAAGATCAAATTAAATGAAAAATATTTTAATTGACCTAACCTTGCTGAACAATGCATTATCAACAATGTTTGGCTTGTTCAAAATGTTTGTCCGCTACTGTCGAAATTCGAAACATTAGCAGTGTAGGCCTAAGCTCTAAACTTGAAATATTTTGCAAAAAGTTGTATGTACAGTCATCCTTTTTTTAGTTCAAATAAAATAAACAGTTTGTTTGAAACTAACTTGCGGTTAGTTTACGGCTTCCGTGCCATAGGCAAAGGCTGTGAAGCAGCGAAAACCTTTTGCGGCATCATGAACTTGCCTCAACCTCCACTAAAGTTTTTACCTTACAATGAGGTTCTAGGATCAGTAACTGAGAATGTGTGTTTTGAGACTATGAAGGATGCAGTTGAGGAAGCAGTATTGGTAAACGAAGGTAACCGTGACATCCCAGTTGCTATTGATGGCACGTGGCAAAAGCGAGGCCATACATCTTTGAATGGGGTTGTAACGGCAACTAGTTTTTGTTACGGGGAAAGTTATAGATGTTTCCATTATGTCAAAACATTGTACATGCCCAAAAAGACTAACCCAACAACATCTAGATTCATGTAAAGCTAATTACCATGGAGCAAGCGGAGGGATGGAAGTACATGGGGCCAGAGAAATTTTCAATCAATCCGTTAGTGCTTATAATGTTCGGTATACTAAGTACCTCGGTGACGGAGACTCAAAGGGCTTCCAATCAGTAAAGGAGATGATGCCTTATGGAGCAGATGTCCTAATAGACAAATTAGAATGTATTGGACACATACAAAAGCGGATGGGTACTAGGCTACGCAAAAACTAAAGTCCGATAATAAGTCCATAAAACTTGCTGATGGTAAACCACTGAATGGTAAAAAAACCGCCTTTCATCAAGTGCTATAGACCAGCTCCAGGCCTATTATGGCCAAGCCATAAGAAGGAGCAATACAGTTGAGAGATGAAGCAAGGAATATGGGCTTTATTTTATCACAAGTCATCCAGTGATGAAAATCCTCAACACGGTCTTTGCCCAAAAGGCGCTGAAAGTTGGTGCAAGTATCAACGGTCTCTTGTAACTGGTGAGACATACAAACTTAAAAATAATATCCCCTCAGTTATTATGGAGTTTATTAGGCCAGTGTTTAGGAGCCTGTCAGATCCTGATCTATTGAAAAAGTGTTTACACAAAAAGACCCAAAACCCTAACGAAAGTGTAAATAGTGTGATATGGGCTCGCCTCCCAAAAACTGGATTTGTGGGTATAAAGACCTTACATTTTGGAGTTTATGAAGCCGTTTCAACTTTTAATATCGGACAGATTACTAAATGTAAGGTCCTACAGAAATTGGGCATTTCTATTGGCAAAAAACACTGTTTCTACAATGAAATTACTAGACACTGAGAGGCTTCGAAATTCAATGCGCGCTTTGCTGAATTAAAGAAAAGGGCAAGACAGACCAAGAGGCAATCTAAAAGGAAGCTGGAGGACAAGGAATAAGACCCAGGACAATCCAAGTTATGGGGCTGGCCTGTTTTTAAACACAATTTGTAAGTAAAATCTGTTTTTTATAACATTGAAAATAGTACGCATTACTTTAAATCGCGATTCCCGAAAGTTGCATTTTTTTACATTGTGGAACACTTTTTTCAAAAACCATTTGAGATATCAAACTGAAATTTTTACCACATATTCTAGGCTATTATTTGAACACTTTAACAGGAGGATTTGTTAATTAGCACATCAGTTATTATTTTATAAAATTATTATATGTGAAATTTTAAGTAAAAAAATTAGCAGCATATAAAAAAATATATATTTGAAAAACAAATGGGTATTTTTTTAAAATCCCTGTGTTAAAGTGTACTAATAATGTCAAAGAATGTGTGGTAAAAATTTTAATTTGGATATCTCTAATAGATTTTGAAGAAAGTGATCCAAAAAAATTACACAATTTAACATTAGCGTAATAGGACTGTCCGGGTCCCCTTAATGAGTATGTGCGAATTAAGTCTGCAATATTTTCGTTTCAGACTTTTATTTCCCAAATAAATTATTTCAATATGTACGAAGTCTATGAAATCAGCGTATATATTGTTTGAATAATGCGTGGTACAACATATGCATGAATAATGTTGTGGTTGACCTGCATTCTTGATTCTTATTAGCTGAAAACAGAGAGTGCATTGAAATATAGTTTTCCTGCGAGGCCTGATCATTTTAATTTTCCATTAACATTATCGTTCATATCACTGTGTAATTTTATACAATCCCTAGCATAAAATATTGAGTAAGTATAAAGAGCACGGTTTCGTTTTACTTCTGTAATCTGATATGATCTGTATCTTTGACTTTATTGCATTTAGGACCTTAGCAACCATTGTCCCAAATAATTATCACTTATAGCCTTCACCCATGAAGCGACCTCATTTTTCAGAAAAATTTTGCTTACCAACTTAATCCACTTAACCCTTCTTTTATTCCTTACAATATAGTAAATTTGAAAAAGTTGTTTTCGGAGATGTTTAATGTTATGGCCAAAATTCACAACTGTAGATAAGACTAAATCTTTAATTTAAAATATATTTTGTGAGATTAACCGAATATTGACCGACAAAAGACTGGATCGTATAGCCTACACTACATCGGCCGTAGACGCCAATAGCCATGCCATCTAGCGGTCTAGCGTATTGGTTTATCATCGTTTTGTGTTTCTCTGTTATACTGAACGTTTGAAAAACATAAATAAGTATCCCAGTCGTGCTTATTGCATTAGACTATTTGAACAATCATAAACTTATCATCTTACTATCATTAATCATCAACAGTTAGATGGAATTCAGTCCATGATCCTGTGGCTGCAGGTCAAATTTCTCACCATGTCGCGGTGAACCAATTTCTTGTTAATAATAGCGCGAGAAACTGATTTCCAACAAGGTCTACGTTTTTATACGCATAAGCAGTTACCTGCGACCAATATATAAGCAAATATACACTATACTTTAATATTTAATTTTACAGGGCTATCTATAAATTACTCAAACTGCACTATTTCATTTGTTATGTCAAAACAAGTAAGAAACGTCATGTGAAGTATAGTCCTATCTTGCGTAGTATGCCGTCTGCCTGTCTGCTTGTGTTTTAGCAAGAAAATATATATTTAATATGAATAAATGTATGAAATTCTTAACTTTATAAAATGCTTATTCTAAATAAGGCCTGTTAACAGTTTTAGAAAAATATCTCAGTTTTAAAATGGTGTATGTACAACATCTTCATACTGTAATAGCTCAAAAGCGGCAAATGTTTTGAAAAATAGTGAAAAATGGGTCAATTTTATATCATTTTAATATAAAATGTATTTCCTTACGACAAATAATAACGGGGTTGTCAAGGGTTCACTGAGTGCCATCCCTAACTTTAAATACTCTATAATAACTTAATCGAATAATAATGTAATGTAACTGCTAATTAATAATCAGCTCATTTTGGATTTAGCAGCTGAAATTTCTTGCTCATTGTTAATAATTTAATTAATCTTAAATCACTTTCAAACATTTTTCGTTAACAACACAAATAGACAGACAAGCGGTACACTTATGGCTATATTTTATATGATATTCCTTGTTCTCATTAAAAAAAATCAAATGGAGAAATTACGTAAAGTAAAGTAGTCATATTTGACCAGGCGAAGTTAGGGCTAAGAAGACCACTCTAACACTTAACCTGGAGACCAACAGCTTAAAGGCGATTTCCGAACCACCATTAATGGCCGGGCAGGCGGGCTGTTTGAAAGGACAGGATCGCTCAGCGGCCACCCATCCAAGCAGCAGCCACGCTCGGCGTTGCTTGATCCGGTTATTTTGCGATAACCGTGAATGGTGGAGTTTGGTGGAGTAATTTGTGAGAGAACCTGTAACCGATAGTTAAATTTTCGTGACAGGCCGCGAGCAGGCTGAAACTTGAAACATCGCAAGGGGCAGGTTTGGCTCACGGGACTTAGTTCGGGCACCATTGACTAACTTACTGTGAACAACTAATTCCAGTCTTTGAAATGTATTGTCTCTAAAAAGTAATGTTACATGGTATCAAATTTATTTGTATTTACTCATTGTTCATACATGCATCATTTCTCGAAATCTACCCCTTTGCAACAACTAAATGGTAGTATTTGATGAATATTTATGTCTGTATTAAAAACGTGTTTGTTGTGGACCTCTCTATGATTTCAATTATAGAACAAAATGAAGAATACGACAAAGTGATATCGTATTTCCGCTCCAAGAACGATTGCCCAGACGCTCAGTAAGATTTGTCAAACTGAGTTCAAAACATTGGGAGTATGTTGTTCCATTCACACAGTGGAGTTGAGACACCCATTCATAAACACAACGTCATTACGGGGCTGAATGAACGGCTCGGCCTCGGCGGCCGCCCTCGGCCCAGGAGCCTTGACTGCCTACACCTCTAGCTGGCACTCCTCCCCTCGTCGTCCCGAGGTATGTCGCCTGAGGGCTCACAGCAACTGACCACGAACTGTGACGTTGTTAGAGTACTCGAGACAATCTGAGCTTAATAACAGTTGTATTGATATTTCTAACTCCATAAAATGATATCTGTTTGAGTTGTCAATGAGGTAAAAATATATAGTGTACAGTAGTCCCAATTTACTAATTTCACACTATACATGCAAATACTCTACGCTTATACGTGGTGGTGGTGGTGGTGGTGGTGGTGAAACACACGGAAATGGTAGCCTAGTGTGAGTTATACAAATTAATAAAATCGTAATTATTATCATACTATTGGCTTTAATCCGATTGTTATATCCGTTATTATGTTATGTTATTATGGTGTCTCGACTTGATATACTCGTAAATGCTAGATAAACATAATTTCTGTCCCCAATCACCGGATGTTTTGAATTTTAGGGTTTCCAAAATATTTTAATAAAAAATATATAAAATACTGTATATGCGGTATTTGTCTAAACAAAAAATAGGAATTTACAATATCAAAAAAGGCGGTTAACCATTTTTCAAAATGGTGGTCAACTTAGAAATTTCTAATGGAACTAAATTATTTTTATCGGATAGTTTGAATATAGGGAACAGCCTAATAAAGTTTTAAAACATACTTTTTTCATGTTTAAGAATAGTTGTGTGACTAATTTAAACCTAATAAACTTAAGACCTTTGCTGTAGCATTGGCGTAGGAAGATGCCCCTTCAAAATGAAAATAATATATTACTAAAGTATGTGAAAAAATACCTCAAATTACACACATATTCCAATTTTAATATGTATTACAAAGTTGAACGACTATTAAAGAATTTATTGGACTCACATAACACTAAAGTTTGTTTTTATTTACAACAACACGGTGAGGCGACACTAAGTTATGCAACGTGACATATGTAGATTATATAAGAGTTAGCCAGTAGTGTTGTAGGCGACCTTGGGAAGGACGTCCTTTGGTGTAGTGGTGTAGTATCACAGTCTGCTATTGCTGCGGTGGTTAGTTGGTTCGTAATACACCATCACTGACTCATTGACAAGAATAGCAGCACCGTTCATTTGTGTAATCACTGTAATACTCATTACCAGCACAGGATACGGCATAAACAGTCCCCACCTTCAGACATTCTTCACAATATGGCTTCAGAATATTTCTTTAACACACATAGACGAGTATTTACATAAAAATCGTTTGTCTTGAAAATAATGGTAGTTTATTTTTTACTACTCATTATACTTTTTTATCTATTTATCAATCGAAATAAAAACAATACTGAGTGCACAATTTGGTAATGCTTGTAATACTGTAGTTGCTATTTAAATTTTAAGACAAATAAAATATATCTGAACCACAAGAGCTTATATTGATTACTAAGAAAATAATGATATTACTGCTCAACTATGACATAAAGAAATAAATAACGTTTTTATTTTGAAGCGTTTTTCAACGTACAGTCGTTTTTTTAAAAAAAACCTCGTCATACGGAATGTACATATATATTCCGCATATATATGTATTGTATTAAAATAATCATGCTCCAAATGTAGGCTAAGTTTATTTTAAAAAGCGGCATAGCTGAGGGTTTTAAAATGCTGTAAGATTCCATTGTAAATCTGAGGAGCAAAATAAGAAAGAGTATTTCTCCCCACCTCGAGTTTAACCTTGGGTATCTCTAGCACGTTGTCCTGTCGTGTGTGCAACGTTCTATAATCTCCGAATGAGCCTGTAGCATGTTCTTCAAATAAGGGGGTGTACCAGACAGCAAAACCTTGTGAACTTAACAAGCCACTTGTAACTTAAAGATGTGCTTTATTGGATGTATTTTAGCGGTTTTATGTAGATTGATTGACATGGTCAACATTTCTAAGACCATAAATGTTAAGTAGAATGCTTTAGAACTTACGAGTACACCTCAATCAAAGTATGGTGTTCCGCAAGGAAGTATCTTTGGCTCTGTGCTGTTTTAAATATTTGTATTAACAACTTAGGAATACCGTAGGTATGGTGGGAAGGATTGGTTTAATGAGAATGTTGAGTTCAGCTTTATTTCACCTTCCGCTTAGTGCACTGTCTGAAATCTGACGCTGTCACTGACTTGACTCCTGAAATGTGAGTCTACGTCTGTCTGGAACTAAACTTAAGATTCACAATGTAGGAATAGTTATCTATGTGGACGACTTAATTTAATTGTTTTACAAGATTTATGTTTGCAGAAATGTAGGAGACAAGCGGTGCGGATGAGCGCGGCATTGGTTCAATAAACAATTAGGTAACTGTTAGTACGCGTTTAATAAACGTTGCCAATTTCTATGCGATCTTTCAGCTATTCTCTTCTTGCCGCAGTCATTTTAGGAAGAATTAAATTGAGTCATGTATCGTAACTGTAGAGCAGACGCGTTACACCTATTATATTATTTCCTAATATATACAACTAAACTATCAAATATTATTACACATATCTTTGTGTTATCTGCATTAAAATAAGTTCATATGATATAGAGAGCATGTGATCAAAACAAATTGCGTGTTGAGAAGTCATCCGGAAAAGCATTGTCAAAGTTGCTTTGAAGTGAAATCACTTTTTGAACCGACTTACTATATAATTTTACGTTTCGAATGTCTCATGATTACACTATACTATACCAGAACAATAACGTAAGAGCCTACTGTAGTTAAACGACATTCTGTTTCTCCATAAGAACCTCGTGCACTTTTACACCCCATTTTCGATCGTAGCGATATGGGAAGAGTAATTTTAATTAAGTGATTAACATGCATCCAAACACTTTTTATTTTTTTAGTAAAGTATATACTTTTTGAATATTTAATCGATAAGATATAAATCAGTTTGAGGTTTTATTCTGGATAACCTAAAAAATATCGATAAAATTTAAATGATTTTGTAAGAGTAGGCCTATTATTACAACACACCCAACATACCCATGGTGGAAAGGGTTGATTTAATATGTATGTTGGGTTTATCTCCAATTCACCCTCCTCCTAATGAAGCGTCTGGAATCTGACAAGAAATGGTCCATAATTCTACGATTAAGGTCTTAAAGGTGAATGATGTTTAATATTGTTCTTATAAGGTTACAATCAAAATTTACACCAGCAAGCCAAAAGAGGGATCAATGTGCACTTAGAATCACAGTAATTTTATGTGTTCTTCCTTTCACAACAGAATTAAGTATCTGGACCAGAATCGTAGACAGCTTTGGTGGGACAACATAATTGGTCGGGCCCCCATTATTATACATAGATAGGATCTCCCATGTACAAGTTGCGATGAAAAAGAACATAACTTTTTGTAATAACTAAATTGTATTGATATGGATTTCATTATTATTATATGCATTTTTATTTCTTCGTTATTCTTTTAAGACATTTTAGTTCAATAATAATTTTTAACTGATGAACTTATTTCCTCATGCACGATTAAAATGCTCATGAGCTGTCAAATTATAAAGAGCACGAACGGCCTCTTTGTATTTGTATATGTATTTTTATTTAGTAGAATTTATTTAAAATTTATCAATCATTACCATGTTTAGTATTTTGTACGTAAATTCATAGATATTAATTATTACAGGTAAGGTATGAAAGAATACCCAACACCACGTGTCACGTAACGGGGTTTGCTAAGGTTACATGCAAATTTAATTCTCGCTATCTCCTGTGGTCAGATAGACATACTCTAAATATTGTTATAAAAAATCTATTTACTGGGCGGGAAAAACAATAGAACACTATTGAAATAAGAAGGTGATATTCAGAATAAAACGAGGTGATCAAGTAATCCTTTATACACAATCCTAGTCATGTTGATATGAAGTAAACATCGGCCTTTTTTGCGAACATAAACTTGAGCCATAAGGTATTTTGAAATTTACTGTCTGAAAAGTATCTGAACAGTGACCTGGCAGATTGGGATGTTTTGATGAATTATGATGTTTCTGACCATTGTTAATTATTTTAACAGAAAAACGAAAGGAATCTTCTCTGATGAAAGCGCAGGTGCCCAGACAAAGTTTGACCTGTTCGTGTCGCGTGCACCAGAATCAAGGTGACGTCAGGAGTAGGTGATTTAACGCTCATGTCTGAGGAATCTTGACCTACTGGTTTGGTCCAGGACCTGCTGTCCCGCTACCCAGGGCCGAGCCTAACCACCTTCTTCTGTTCCTGCAGTATCCGCTCTCGAGTAACACCGACTCAGTCACTGTTGGATGTCAAACTTCCATTAGACTTAGGCTAACTAAAAACAAATTGAAACGGCATACAAGGGTACCTATTTTATCTTTAATTAAAGTAAAACTAGCTTTTATTGCCTGATTTCCAAATATAAGGGCAGATATTGATGCTTTTACGCTGTTAATCAATGTTGGTGAGGAAAAGGAAATAAACCAGATTTGGTCGGTCTATGACGATATACTTTAGATGCGCATGAGTTGTTTTCAACCCGGAATTTGAGAAGAAGGACGGAAATGTTCCCACAGTTGTTTAAACTGCTCAATGCCAGGTCTGGGTGCAGAGCGTGCACAGATCTGACAAGGTCACACAAGACAAATTGCAGGACCTCCCACGGCTATTGTCTTCTACCTCGCAGGACACCGGCATTGTTGTGTTAGCTGACGACTAGCTACATGCATGCCATCTGCTAATTATTGACCAGCAATATCCCCTTCGTGGCATGAATATTTTGTGAAGTATTGAATTGTGTGCATTTGACAAAGCGAAAGGAAATGGAGAGAACACTATTATTAAAGTAGGCATGCTGCCCTGACTACCTATACAATATACCCAATTGATGTTTTAGTAACTGGACGCCGAAATTAAGGCATATACAGTGTACTAGACTTTCTTCCCTTTCTTTTCCCCCTTTCTTTAACTAACCTACATAAATAGGGATATAAAAGTGTTTGGAACTATATTGTAATACATGTTAATAGTAGACTACATGAAAGGATTTTGTTGTAGCGTGTGGTATTTACTGGTCACTCTAAAGAACTACGTAGTTTTGGCAGTAGGCCTATACAGCGTTAGCCACTTTTTATAGTCAGCATTAACTTATTATTTAAGTATTTGCATTGTTTTTCAATTTCACTATCCTTATATAAAAGAAAAGTTTCGGGCATCATTCCAACTTTATGCTATTATAATAATATCACATTATTTAAAAAAAAACCACCTTCACCGACAATTTAATGAGGACTCACCCTAAGCAAATGGAATATAATAGTCAGCTGGTCTTGCATTTGTTCTTGCTTCTGAAAGACAAGAGAAGGAAAAGACTTGGCAACCTTGGACGTGTGAACCGATGGACAATAGAAGACCGGAAATGAACCGGATTACCTCACCGAGGTAGTCACTTCCGGTTAGCTTTGCAGCGATCGTCCGGTAGTTGCGACATTGGGGCGTTGTTGGATACGCCTCCTATGATTTACTGTGAATGCTGGGGACACTTTGGCCATTCTCCGGCTGATTTAGTTGCCAGGTTTTGGTAAAATACCACCAGCCTACCTAAAAGCCCACGCAAATCCACAACGTTTGGCTTGACTCCTAGTTGAGCAAGAACGGATAAATGAATGCATAAAGGAAGATTAGATGCCGGATGGGTTTTACTACGAAGCCTTTTAGTTGAAATTATCAATTATAATATTTTACAAATTTGGATGACAAAACATTAGATTTTTGAAGATGTTTGCTTATTATTTTGATATTGATCACATAGCAGTTCAAATAGATTAATCAAGAGGGATTGATATGCTGAATCACAGCTTGATGTAGACTTTTCTGTGAAATATCTCCAATTACAACAGACGGCCTAATGAATCAAGCCAGGGGAATCCTCGTTCACTCAGCTCGCTTTCACCACTCCTCGAGCCGGTGGCCGCGCCGCGCCTTTGTAGTGGTTTGCGGTCTGATGGCATACCACGTACGTCCGGCGACTGGCCGAAATTTGCGGTCGGATTATATAAACTATAAGAAATCATTGTAAAACCAAAATTGGTTATTGTCGATGGCCGCCGAACCAAGGAGCAATCCGATACGATCAAACATGTCCTCATTCTCTGCAGCAGGCTTCCGGTAACTGCGCCTTGTCCATGGGTCAATCGCGGATTATTGAAGAATAGTGCAGCGTTCTCTTACGTACAATGTGTAAACTGTGCTACTAGTAACACAAAGCCAATGGCTTAGTTAACTAGAGTGCAGTGTGGCGATTAATAGTTATTTATGATCTTCTGACATCCTTTTTCTCTTAGGCCAAGAAGCTTATAAATTGCACTTAGTCCTGTAAGAACCTAAGCGATACTTCCCGAGTGACAAGATATTCAGGATGGGTAAGGTTAGGGGGTAGGGGCCGCCTCATGTCGAGATC
Source organism: Homalodisca vitripennis (assembly GCF_021130785.1). Classification (NCBI taxonomy): domain Eukaryota; kingdom Metazoa; phylum Arthropoda; class Insecta; order Hemiptera; family Cicadellidae; genus Homalodisca; species Homalodisca vitripennis. The sequence continues at coordinate 15,270 of NW_025780088.1, read as the reverse complement.
CATGAGGAAGAACTAGGGCACTAATCTCAAAGTCATGTCCTCCCGGAAGAAGGGAAGGCCAGCTCTGAACCAGCCTCTTCAATCAAAGCAGGCAGGGGTTGGCACACCCTTGTTGAGGTTAGCAAGAACCTCTGATAGTTAGGGAACGAACCCCACCAACAGTCATCTCCCGCAGTAGACTAGACCTATCGAATTGCCCTTGCACCCCAAAATCTCGACATTTGCGGTTAGTGATGTGCCACTCCTGGACATCCACAGGGTTGCCCAGATTTAAGTGACACATCAGTGTTTGCTGTACCCAGTGATATGTTCAACCAGAAGTTATTTATACCAACCAGAAGTGATCCCTGCTGGGTTGTTTTTACACCTTAGTACCATAAGTTCGAATATAGTATAATATTTTTCAGTATTGTAGACTTCGTAATAATTTCCAAAGGATTTTTAATCATTTAAATATCGGTATTTAGAGTACTAAAGTATTTAATATTTTACATTGGTTTAAGTATGAACCTTTGTGGGTTGTCCCAAAACAGAATGAGAATTTTGACATGGATTTAAAAAGTTCCACCCTTGATTTATAAATGTGATTTGGTGATGATGTGCTATATAAGAAATGTATATTTCAGGATATTTAAATCTATTACAGCCGGAAATCTCTGTGGATAAGATCTTCAAAGCAGAGGCGCAACGATCTGAGAGAAACAAACTAGATACTACGTGATAGCTTTTCCCAGCACGTTTCGCGGTAGACTAGTACAATCTCTGGGTGATGATAGGTCTGGAGGATGTTTGCTTGAACACCCTGTGATTAGCGATGTAGATATGCTGTGTCCCCACCTCCGTGGCGGCCATGTGTTGCTCCGTTAGCGGGTCAGAGGTCACATCCTCCGGGTACTTTGGGAAGGTCGTGGTTCACCCGCAGATCTTTATCTGCCGCTTCAGTTTATGACCTGTGTCAGCCGAGTAATTGACGAGAAGCAAGCCTTCTACTGTGCAGGAGAAGGTAACTACCGCAATCGCATATCTTAGAGAAAGCTATACTCAGCAGTTGTGGATATTAGCTGACTGAACTATGAGCATTTTATCCAACATCAGGATTTAAGAGATTACTAGTAAAGGAATTTGAATTCTTCCCCAAATTGTGAGAGGCGTGTCCTATATCGTAGCCCTTGTCCATCGGGTTACGCAAAACTGACCCCAGTAATAAAACAATATCCGAATAAAATATTCCTTGAGTTCCGAGATATCAGACCTATTATAAAAATCACAAACATGACTATTCTAGATGAATGTTTTACCCATTACTGTTTAAAACTAGAAATTTTAGAACTGTTTTAATTAAAATAAATTGCTAATATTGATAATACAAATACAGTTCGAAACTGCCATTATTATTTCCTCGTAAAACTGAAAATAATTTTAGTTGTAAAGTATTTTAAATAACCTATACTAAAACCTAAACTGAAAGCATAAAGAAGAGAATGGGCTCAGGTAAAGATGAATTGGGAGAGAAGGATCCAAAGGCTCTGAGCGTAAAGCACCTGAATTGCTTGATGGCATTTTCATAAAGATATTTCTCTAATTTGTAACATATCAACTTATAAATCAAAGTCTTTGTAATTGGATAGGTATGCTATTTAGTCCTCTGAGTTAGTATGTGTTGCCTTAAGCCTTTTCTGCGATTAGCACCAACATTACAAACATTATTAGGCATTATTTCATGAGTATCTCATGTTATGAAATTTATGAGTGTTTGTCAGTATAGTTATATAGTTAACTAAGTGATTAACAGTATTTCTCAATATTATATTATTACCAGTCCACACACTACAGTATATTGGTAGTTTCCACAGTATTCAACCCGTCCTGTAGGACCGGAACATGGTTACAGTCTCTGCACTCGCTCATTACAATATTTATGCTGTTTGTGTCAGGTCACTGCCCCCTCCCTCCACCATGGTATGGTTGCACAAGCAGGAAGTCCCGTTTTCCAGTACCAATTTCCATATTGTTCCCGATTTGTTTAAATAGAAATTCCAATAATCTGCAAAGTAATAGATATGCAGTATCCGGTCTGGCAGTACCAAAGTGGAGAACACAGCCGAACCAATTTCGATGGCTTTGGCATTGTGGTACTCGTATTATTCGTTTCGTCGTACACATGGAAAATTTGCAGAGTTTTAACTCAATATCATGGGCCGAAAGTATAAACAAATAACATTAACAACCAATCGTTACCATTGCAAACATTTTTTTTATTCAAGACAGTGGTTTTCTTTTTAATTTTGAAAATTTCAAAGTGTATAGCAGAAGAAATAGCAATGATTGTATTGATAAATAAGAATATAGTTCAATATATTTGAAGCCTGTTATTATTATATAACGTGGTGTAGTTGTGAGCATTCTGAAATAAAAAGTCTGAACGGAGTTGTTATGTATGAATAACATAACGTAATATTTCAAAATCATTAGTTGAGATTGAGTTTTGTACGGTCTAATAGTTTACACACACACACACACACACACACACACACACACACACACACACACACACACACACACACACACACACACACACACACACACACACACACACACACACACACACACACACACACACACACACACCACACACACACACACACACACACACACACACACACACACACACACACACACACACACCACACACACACACACACACACACACACACACACACACCACACACACACCACACACACACACACACACACACACACACACACACACACACACACACACACACACGAATGCTTATCAAGTATATATTTGTCGTTATTTAAACAACGGAGAACCCACTATTAAAATGTCATGTTAAATTTATGTGAAGTGATTTCTTGATGCAAACATAAAATAATTTAAATTCTAAGTTGTTTTTTTTTGAAAACTAACTAACGATGTGTGTATATTAATCCAAAAAGTATAATTGATTAATATAATTAATAATGTAATTAATGTATCACTATGTTAAGTTGTAAAAGTTACATGGTTCGCCGAGATTTCTCACAAAACTCATATTATTAGGCTACAAATATTACTGTCATATCTTAAAATATCGTATAATTGTAGTCAGTTTGTATACAATTTTTTTTACTCTGCGATTTTCTAAAATGCGGAGCAAGTAATTTCTACGGATCAATCTCTCACTTGCATTTACTGGCTATTCGAGTGATAGTTGCCATTCGTGAGTAAAATCAGTGGGTAGTATGCGATTGCTTAGTCCTAAAATTGCTACAATTTTAATCCCCCCACTAAAATAGCTCCAATAACGTAAATAATTTTATTTCGAATAACGATCACATATTTTACTTATCTTTAAATATTTAACTATGTGTCTGATTTATAATCACTGGCCTAGATACGCGTGTAAAATATCTTCACTGACTGAATCTTCATGTCTCGTTGCTCGCAATTGATTATGTCAGCTTATGATCGGGAGAAGTAGCAGCGGCCGATGCCGACAAGGAGAGAGCGAGGGGGAATCAGAGCGAAGCTAGGATCCGAGCAACCTACCGGGGTATATTGCACCAGCGGCGCAGTCTAGTGTGGAGGCTGCGTCCATTTGTTACACTCTGAAGCGTCTAAGACTACTGTGTTGTTGAGAGCAATTATTACATTACAGATAACCAGTTCCTCTATAGCCTTCTTAGATTAATGATGGCAATCTTTTAGAGATCACTGCATCACTGGTTACCTAATTGGTAATTGGCAACAGACGCACATACTGACTCTTCTGGAATATGTCTTGATCTGTGTAGCCTCGGCCTGCCGATTATAAATCCATGTTTGTAGAAGCTACGAAAATGTAGCTCTAGAGAAATATATGGTACTTTACCTTGTCAACAGTTCCAACATTCGCTTTTGCAGAATTCTCTCTACACGTTTCGGGGCGAAAGTCCCATCGTCAGGTGTATAAAAACGTGGAAGTCAAATAACTTTAAAAAGGTTAAAACACACGATAAAACATACAATTCAATAAATAAAATTTATCGTGTATTTGTTATGTATTGTATTGTATGTTTTATTACATGGTTTTGCGTGTTTTGTAAATTATTATTACAGATCAAACTTCCGCGTTTTTATACACCCCGCGATGGGACTTTCGTCCCAAAGCATGCAGTGAGAATTCTACAAAACTTAATTTTGTAACTTTTGACAAGATAAAGTACCATATATTTGTCTGCCTTAGTTCTTTGTCTTAGAAAAACTGAATTTTCAAAATTTAAACATTGGCGTTTAAGAATTTTAATGGGTTACTCTTGGAAGTCTGTTAGAATGAGGAATAAACGATTTTCATTGGAGGATACTAAATATTTCAAATATAATATGTATACAGAGTTTGTTTTTAGAATGTATTGACATGGTCACTCAATTTAATACATACGATAATGATCGAACTTTGGTGGTACAGCATGAGAGGCACGGATATCGAATCAGTATTATAATGTAAAATTGAGTACAGATTATTTGTATAGGCCGAAGTATTAACAAGGTAGGAGTACGTGTCGCGTAACAGAGTTCGCTGAAGTTGTATGATAAAGTCTGTAGTTACATACGTTAGTACGTAAAATGTCCTTGACTGTACTCGGTTACTTTATAAATTTATTTTTTGTATGTGATTTTCTAGTTGCCATCGTCGTTACGCTTAAAACAATGTAAAAATGTTCATTAGCGAAATCCCATGGAGATACATGCATCATTATCGAACTCGGTGTTGAGGAGCGTCTTTGAAATAGGGTAACACCATTTCTCTTTTGTTTACCAGGGGATGAAAAATTGTCTTTGCCGTATGATTGTCTGTTCTATCTGTCAATAACGAAATGAGCTACAGACTTGAAATTTTGCATTGAACCTCGGCGAAGCCTGTTATACGCCGCACGTGGTGTGGTAATTCATGTAATTTTATAGAAATGAAGCACCGCGTTGTGCAAAATTTCAAGTTTATTCTCGAGATACTGTACGGACAGACAGGTAGATAGATAAACTGACACACAAACAGAAATTAAATTTTCAGCCTCTCAGATGATAGGCTCCGCTAATTCTCAGCTATGACGAGTTTGTCATGTTTTATCACAAACCTCCCAACAAAGAAACTTAACAATACTGGATTGTTATCATGTTCGATTTTTCAATGTACGTGTCTTACCGTACATTGTCATGTGTCGGTCAATACGCCATCGTATTACACTTGAGCCGTTATAACTTGCACGCTGGTAGATGAATTTGCTAAGTTTTAAACAAAATGGCGACAAGAGGGATTGTTATATCTTCTAATGTCTCAATCGAATAATATACATATAGCTATTATAGGAGAGCTGGTTGATTACACTACACACTATTGCCAAGAAACCTAATTTTTACATGAAGGTAAAATAATAGTCAATGGCGTATCCAATATATGACTACGGGGAGAGACCGCAAACCAATTTATATTTCAGTATTGTGAAGGGGATTCTCTGTTATGTTTTAGAATGTATTAAAATTTCACATTTTTTGGAATAGGTAAACAAAAAATTGATTAGATTAACAAAACTTGTAATCCATTTTTAGGCTATTTTTCTTATTGAAAAATATTGTCCACATCCGCCATAATCTACTTTGTAACATCAAACACAATCTGACTTATAGAATGCCTACCACGTTTTATATAAATTTTATACTCTTATAGGTAAACTTGTATTAGTAACGGCCCTTTTCCGAAAATCAAAAAATGTTTCTGAAGATGTAATGAAATTCCTATATTAGCCGAATGTGGTTGGACTGTTTGTGTTTTATCGCGTACGAAAAAACTATGTTAAACCTTAAACACCTTTAATAATTTACACCTTTATACAAGTTATGTATTTACAAATTTATTTTATATCAACAAGATAAGAAAGGGGCTTTGGCAGAATTATAAGAGCCTATAATGCGAATAATGTGATATAAAAATATCACAACCTGAAGAACGGGCATACCGCCTGATGTGATGTAACTATATCGTAAATATTGTTATCGCAGTATTAGGATTGGATGGGATGAACCAGTACAATATTCTCAAATAAGTATATTAGTTTATAACCGAATAGAATTAAAAGTATGCTAAACGTGTATGAATATTACAGTTACAAGGAAAAAATGTATCCTTGTCAGAAGATTCAATTTAATTTGTATCGAAAGGGTTTGAAGGCCCCCCGCAACCACCTTCTAAATACGCCCCTGTGTTCTGTGTGGTACTGTGTAGCGACCAGGTTACTTTTGCCTCTTAATAACGGCCAACTTAGTGACCCGAACAATACAAAAAGGCCTACTAAAATGTTATTTAAGTAACTTGTATTTAAATATACTCCATTTAATTACTTGATTATTCATTTAAAGCGGGTAACTTCGGGAATGGAATAATGGGAAACAAATCCGGTTCATTTATGAGCCGCATGGGTGGCCGATTCAGTAATTGTGTAGGAGCCAGCTTTTGTTTACGCTGTGTTGGTACAGTTAGTTTAAGTGGAGCCTTATTGTTCTGTCGAAACGCACATAACAATTCATTGTGATCCTTTATGGTGCTTCCTGACGGACTATATGTGGGATCTGTACCAGTGGCCGGAACAGGAACTACAGAGATTGGTTCCTCGCCCCCCTCCCGCCACTCACCATTACTGTCGTGCGCATGTTGTGGAGGTCAGTTTTGTTTGTAAATATTAGCCATACATCTATCATTTGGGACTCACTTTTCGAACAACGTAATCAGATGCATTTTTAAAAATACATGTGCAATATAATTTGATATTATTTAAAATGTTGTAGAAAATATTCAATAGCCACCTAGATTTTGAGTTTTTTATCTGAATGTCTTAAACGTATACACGAGATGTTGTTAATGTGTCCAGAAGGCTTTTACTCAAAAAAGAACAATAATTATAAATTAAAACTTACAATATGTTTTGGTTTGACAGAAATTGCAGATCACAAAGTTGAAATATTTACTCGGTACGATTTTATTATATGAAAATACATCTGAGCACCCTTATTCCCCGAATATCTTTTAGGACACTCCAGTTAAAACTTTTCTTATTTTTTCATGATAAACCTATGATCCTTTTCCGTAGTATTTGGAAAGCAACGCGGATCGGTACCATAACGGTAGCGGAGAGTCTACGTAACACCGTGCCTTCCATAGAGAGGATTGCCCTAGAAAGACCGTTGGGTGGAGAATTTCAATCAACCATTAGTCTTCAGCAATTAGCGACCTCGCCAACCCGGTGGGGCATGTCAGTATTGTATGGTAATACTGAGGCGTGCATATTGCTCATTACCTCATATCGAGACTATAATGCTCCAGTAGCCTCATACAGATCATAGCGTGACTTTCAAGATTGTACTGCAAGTTCTTTCTATAATGTCTTCTACACAAAATTCTTACAGTTCATCTACCACAAAATCTACATTGTTTTATGAGGAATACTCTTTCCTAGTTATCCGTACTACTTCAGATCCAATAAGCTGTGTTGCTGGCTTACACCTTAATTTCCAATTAAATTTAATTGCATTCCTCGTTAATTGAACCCGAGACACCGCGAATCGCGCGTCTCCGAGACCTACCCGAAACCATCTAAAAAGTGGGAAAGGAGATATGTATAAAAATTTAATACAGTAACTCACAGAACATTACAAAACAGAGCATACTAGCACATTATATTTAAAAAAAATAATTTTAGTATTTAGTATCTAAAGTGGTTGGAAAATTTAGTATTTATAGACATTCAATTTTCGCCGATTCTTTTTAAACTACTTCTTCTTTTCAAACACGTATTACAAAAAGGAGATTACAGTTTGAAACGTTTAAGATGTGGATCCCCTCATGGGGGGCAAAGTGTTAGCATTGGATACATTTCAAAAGTAGACGCTATCAACCTAGAAACATGCCCCAAGATTTATTTTTCTATCTGCAACAGCTCAAATATTTTCTGTGAGATAGATCTTGTAATTACCCTGTATAAAGTTAGTTTATATATTATAAAATAACCTACAGATCACTCGCCAGACGTTATTGACAACTGAATATAAAAATACAGCCTGAAATTAAATATTATTAACATTCAGACAGATCAAATATAAGCATTTGGGCTGTTTGAATCTCCTCTGGATACTGTCCTCCATAGGTTGAATAGAATTGATCTTTGGCTAAAACACAACGTTCGTAGCCTTGACATCGAGTTTGCTGAGTCACGCATATGAGACCATCATGACATGTGAAAGATTTATCTGTGCGACTCTGCAGGAGAGCTAATTTATTTTGAGGATGTCGACAGGCTGGCTAATTGAAAATGTATTCTGCACTTGTATAATTGGCTGGGGAGTGGAGACGAACCTGGAGGCGTAGAGATTAGACGGACGGTAATATCCTGTTATTGTGATCAATGGATCTTTAATCTTTTTAATTCTGCTTGAGGGATAGATCGTGACTATAGTTCATGTTCTAACAGGTCATGGCATTGTAATTCTAAGATGGCCACTTTATGAATTGTAATATCTTCGTGCAAACCTGAGTGAAAGAACTATTTTCTTATTTAGTGTGTTTGTATAAAGAACCAAGCCGTAGTAAATCGTACAGTACAGTAGTATCCGGCTGTATTAACTCTTACATCAGAGAGGTACACGACCGTAGTTAACTCTAACTATTATACGATTACTAACTTGTAGTCCAGTGGTGCGCGTGGGAACGTCTCTGGTGTCGAATTTTGGAACATGGACAAAATCATTAAAGAGAACGTGCAATGTAAATTGCAATAATTACAGCTGTGGCGTGGAACAGGTTACAGCATAGCCAACATTACAATTATCTTTTAATTATCTTCTTATTGCGCAATCGGATGTCCAAGCTAAGAGTTTCAAGACGTATTGAACGTACTTCAACAATATACTTATTTGCGTACGTACTTCGCCGTTCTTGGTAGCCGAGTGGTTAACTTCTCAGTTTATTATCCAGGGATTCAGGTTCGAATCTCGGCTCGATCATGGTGTTTTTGAAATCTAAAAATTCGTTACTATATGGGCTTACAATGCATTCACTTATAAACAAAATAGTGGCAAAACGAACAAAGTCATTTAAGCTATGTTTTGGGAAAGGAATTTTACTTATTTACCTGCTTAAAATACTTGATTTTAGGACATATTGATTTTCCAATAGAAAAAATTGTATAATTTTATAAACAATTATGACTAAAAAATGTTCACAAAGTACTGTAAGCTTCATGGACTTGTATTTCGAAATCGAAGATGTATGTGTGTAGGTCTAATAATAATTATAACATAAGTAAAATTAATAAATTGAACATTAAATTATATTACACTTAATACTATATTTATTTTCATCTTTATGCCGACGATTTGCAAATATACGATCACTGTTTACCAAACGAACTAGCTATTTCAGTGTCAGTACTCAACGTGGATATTGAGGCCATTAACTTTTGGGCAATACAACAAGGACTGAAACTAAAATGAAAACAAAACGCAAGCGATGATAAAGTTCGTAACTCTAGAATGATAAACCGAATTAATCTTAATACCGCACCGAAACTAAAACTTAACAGTTGTGAACTAAATTACCAAAAAAAAACTGACAAATCTCGGACTCACTATGAACAGGAATCTCAAATGGACTGACCAAGTTACGACAACGTGCAGAAGAGTCTTTGCCGGTATCCACGGTTTGAAACGGTTTGCCTTGTTCCTGACATTCAATGTTAGGGTGATGCTCATTAAGACTCTTATACTACCACACTTGACTACTGTGACGTGGTGATAAATGACATGAACGTTGAGCAATCGGACAGACTCCAGCGTGCTCAGGACTACTGTATAAGATTTATTTTTAATCTCCGACATCACGAGCACGTTACGCGATAATTTTAACAATTTTCTCTCGTGAAACTTGATCAACTACGTAAATTCCACATTCTTTCTATTCTACATTTAATTATCAAAACCAAATATCCTGTTTATCTGTCCCATCATTTCAACTTCATCTCTGATATTAGTGAACGACCTACAAGAAGGGGAGCCACAATTCATCGTTCAACAATTTTTAATAAGTCCTTTATTGTTCAGGCTTGTCGCCTTTAACGCTCTCCGGGATGACATCAGATGTTTTGAGGACCGCACGCGCTTCGGGGCGGGGGTTAGGGGCTTGCTGCTGGGAGGCCTGTGGGTGGTGCTGCTTGTTGCGGTCATGTGGTCAATCGGTCTGTTAGAGTAATTGAATGTTTGTAGCGTCTTGCTCTTTTTTTTAATTATCTTGTATTTATCATAAAATGCATAAAGTTTTTCTTTTGTATTTTAAGTATTCATTTAAATATATAGATTTTTACTTTAAGATAATTAATTTGGTATAGGTTAAGCATTTTTGTTTTTTATATTTAAAGAATAAGTTAATAATTTACCACGATTGTATTAAAATATTATATATTTTCTGTATAAATTATGAGGTTGAGTGGTGTAGAGGGTTTAATATCCCTAACTCCGTTTCATTAATAAAGGCATTTTTCATTCATTCATTTAATTTATAGCTTATGTAAAGAGTGCCTTAATTCTTTGTTTGGACCTGTGACTGTAGAATTTTGATTTATTATTTTTATAGTTTTAGCAAAATTTTACAATGGTTATTCTTGGTAAGCTTATTGGCTGAGCTTTAGCAATGCCTACCACTCGTGGAAAACTAATTTCTATTTGACCGGTTGTCTGTCCGCATGATATCTCGAAAACGGACAGACCTACAGACTTGGAAATTTGCAATTTTCGTTTACATAAGAGTAACACTGAGTTCGATGATTGTGCGTGTCATTCCGTGGAATTTGGTTGAGTATTAGCGATTTTTATTATATCGATATTATGGGTAAACGAGAAAATAGCTGAATAAATACATCTGTAACATACTTTGTACAATCATAGAAGATTTTAACAAGTGACACTTTTATTTATAGAGTAGAAAAAAACGACAGATTGTAACAAAGCTTCGACTAAAGAAATGTTTAGCTCAGACCCATTTCCTTGGCTGTGATCACCACATCTGACGTAAACCATTGTGATATAAGCAGATATAATCAGATCTTCTATCCATTGTGCGCGAATGCAATCTTCAAAATAAACACACACACACACACGCAACCTTGTATACCTTACCATTTGCAATGGTAATGTCACAAATAGTCCTTTTCTATTGTGACAGTGTAATCACATTCTCCAGTTCCTCTACCTGGGACAATGTAAACATGATTTTGGCATTGTTGTATTTGAATAGGGCTTCCCGAACACTTTCTTCCTAGTGTTGAATGAGTCACTAGGAAAATACTTCAAGAATTTATTTTTAAATTTTTAATGGGTAAGGTACGATAATCGGTTCCGGTTTTTTATATCGAAGAATATAATCATCGATACATAATATTCGCATCTAGAATCCTAGACTATCAATTGATATAACAGTATCATAATTAATTATTGAATTGTTTATAATGATACACAAGTAATTATGTATTATTACGTGTATGTATAGTAATAATAATTATTGTTATATATACACGTAATCGTATATAATAATAATACGATCACGTGTATTATTTGAAAGTGTTTACATCTGTTGATATAGATTAAGTTAATTGTTTAAAATAATTAATCAGTATCGATTGGTTATATCGATGGTTATGATTAAGTAATATCGTTTGCCAATTTCAATATAAAAAACCGGGTCCGCTTCTCGTACCCTACCCTTTTTAATAAATACAAGTTTTTATTCCCTTTTTTAATTAGTGTAGTATATATTTTTACATTTATATCAATAAAACGTCTGACAAAACACACATATGCTCTTGTGTGAAATTCTAATCATGGAGCCTTTAGGAGTGCTCGGTTGATCCAATGCCCACTCACGTCATTACACATCTCATAGTGATTGGAGAATCTAGGAAACAGCCAGTCTGTTACAGCAACGCTTTACAGATTACTGTTCTTCTGAAACATTTAAAGAGTTAATACCGATTCTGTAACTAACGGGATTGTTAGACTTCAAGGATTGAGAATTAGGGAATCTATATCCCTACTTAGAAGCATTTCGTAAAGAGAAGGGTAAGTAGTGGTTGTTTCCACATGATAAAAATAACCCATCATCATGATGCATTCTTAGATGATATTCTTAGGTGCATGATATCTATCCGAAAATCCAAGAAAAACATTTAGGCTCGGGCAGATGATATATCACGCCAAAGAGACGGATATTTGGATGAGTTTCAGTATTTTTTAAAGAACGAGATGAATGATTAATTATCAGCCATTTAGTAATAACTACGTAAGAGCTGGGTGTGTGCTAGGATCTGGAGTGACGGATGAGAGCTGCTGAACAGCTGGCGTGACTGTGACGAAGGTAGGCCAGGAATGTCCCCGCAGGTCCCAGACCTGGCCCGACCCGCTACTTGCGTACTCCAACCATTGTCTGATATGCCAGCAGATTATCCCCACCGTTACCCAGTTTTTAACAGCAATTATATACAAAGAAGCTACCTCACTTTCTGTCACGAAACTATGATATTTCTGTCACTACTAATTACTGTTTTTGATGGATTCAACGTGATAACGTTTGCATCGTTTTTGTAAATATTGCATTTGTGTGAGTATTACTGGGTTAATACTTTAAGTACTGCTTGGATAGGAAAGCTTTGGCTTATTAAGACATGTTTAAGTACAAGGCTAGTTTACGATTTATTGATCACCAACCTTCACTAAGCTCTTCCTGTCAGAGGGAGCATCATCTTTCCTCTGGATTAACATTCTTTCGTTTCGCATTTCATATGTATATCTGCCCGATCGTTAAATACGAGTTGTGTTATACATCGCAAATGACATATTTTGTATATGAATATATCCTGTACGGATCTTTTCGATGAATTCGTATAGTATGACAGTCACGTAAAGGCTAAACATATTTCCGATTGCTGATTTTTTACTGCTAACTGATATATTTTGTATGTGGTTTTTGTTTAAAGGGTTATACTCATATTTGATCTTGAAACAATAAACTACAAATAGCCCTTAAGTCTTCACACTTTGATGAGGACATACTTAAACGACATTTCAATAATAACCATACGATTAATTTTTACAAGAACCAATTATGGATTTCCTCATTACACAAAATGTTCAACAATGTCTCAACAGCAATGGAAGACTGATTATATCACAAAACATATTTATTGAGATAAATATTACCCTTACTTTAGGGTCATAACAACTATGCTATACAATGTTTTCTAAGCTCATATTACCTACTGATGATATTGAAAGTCCTAACTGCATTCTGAATTATTTTTCTGATGATTTAGCCACTTTATCTTTTACAGAGTCATTGGCTGAGCTTCATGCTATCACTCGTGGGTCTGGAGAATTGAATTTCTGTCTGTTTGTCCGCACGATATCTCGAATACGAACTGAACCACAGACTTGAAATAGTGCTAGAAGATTCATTACTATATGACGAACATTGAGTTCAATGATTTCACCCCATGGGATAAGATAAATCAAAGATAAATCATTTTACGGTGACACGGTGTGTAGACTGTTATTATTTAAACCCTGATATGAAACCCAATTTAGTGAGAAAAAAATGTAAATGTATCATGTAGCAAGATATTTTGAGAAAGATTTTATCTTTAGTCTTTACATTTTACACAAAACTTCATTTCTACTAGAAGGAGCTCTATTGTGCGTCATTTTCATATCGAATTCTTTTTTGTATGATTGCCTTCACCTATATCTGTCCGCAGGACATCTGGAGAATGAATTGATCAATATATTTTAAAATTTGCAGACAACCTTAGCGAAGCCTTTTACAACACGTTGTGTGCCGTACTTCTACCTTGTTACCAAAGACGTGATTTGCTGGAACCTACTACATAGAGGTGCTATCCCGTATGAGTTATTGGCTGGGTTTTTAGCGATTCCAATCACTCGAGAGACTGGAAAATTTTAATTCCTGTCTGTCTGTCCGCATGATATCTCGAAAACGAAATGACGTAGAGACTTAAAATATTGTATGAAGCTTCATTTCAATATGAGCAACATTTAGTTCGATAATGGTGCATGTCACTTCATTGAGCGTCAGCGAATATTTTTGCATTTGTCTTATTAGTTAGTAACCATGATGGCATCGAGGAAGAAACCAGAATAAATAAATTTGTATACAAACTGCATTTGTAATTTTAAAACGTTAAAACTCAGTGACAAGCTTTTTATTGTACCCTACCTAGCTCACCGGACCTTTATGTAGTACCCTACCTAGCTCACCGGACCTTTATTTATGTACCCTACCTAGCTCACCGGACCTTTATTATTTGAAACATCGCAATGAAACGTAACTCGATGAACCAAAATTTGAATGTATCATGTGGCAAGATATTTAGAGAAAGATTACTTTTAAAAGAAAGACTTTAAATTTTACATGAAACTTTATTTCTACATAGACAGGGATGTGTTCTATGATCATGCGTGTCAAACTATGAAATTTGGCTGAGCTTACGTCTTTAGTCTGGTGGGAATGTATAATATTTATTTTCTGTATGATTGTTTCTATCTGTTCGTCTGTCTGACCGCCAAACACCAAAAGAATAAAATGTGCTATAAACGAAATTTTGCATCCAAACTCAATGCCTTCTACAAGATCTACATCTAGATGATCGTACTACAACACTTCACTAGCTGTGGTACAATGTAAAAGCTATTAAACCTTTTAAACAACTGAAGGAGCGTCAAGGTGAGCTACTTAGTATAAAGCTCACCGGAGTCCGAAACTGTGGCCCGTTCTCAAGTTTGTACAATACCACAGAGTGCCAGCTTTATTGTATTAGTTACACAGAAGATAAATAATTCATACGGAGTTGGTTTACTGAGGACCGAGGGACTATTTCAGTTAGTTGTGAGGTCCGAGGCTAGGGGTTGTGCACCAGTAACTTCTACCGTTACAGTTCACATACTTGCGGTATTTTTTGTGTAACTTAAACAAAGTCAGTATCACAAGAGTAAGACAATTCGGGGACAACAAGGGCGGTTGGGTCAAGGTGAACTACATCGTGTAGAGCCTTACCGAGCCAAATCCAAACTGCGACCCATCCTCAAGCTTGCATAACGTCTCATTGTCTTTTATACAATAGTCGGGACATTATACATTCAATCATTTGCTGAGAGTGTTTCGTTTGAGTACCTGAAGG
>NW_025780087.1:0-50768 GCF_021130785.1 Homalodisca vitripennis | reverse complement strand
GTATTTTGGAACAGAATTATAGATTTTTATTATGTTTTCGCGTGTATGTATACATTATATATATATATATAATATTTTATATTTATATTGCGAATTAATACCCTTTGAAGTGTTAATTAATGTTGGTAATTGTTTTTGTAACTATCTGAACCATTGAGAAACATATACAGTGTAAATAGACGTTTCTGCCTGTCAAATACCAACATACTGTTGAATGTGATGATATTTGTAGCAATTTAGTATAGTTTTGAGGAAAAAATCGTTATATGTATGTTTTCATGGTAGGTGCTTCAGTTTTTGTATGTTTACTTATAATTTAATTTTGAATAGGCCTAATATTCATATTTGTTTATAAAATGCTTTCTGAAATGAACTTATATAGCCTCAAACAACCTTTTTGACGTGACAACGTCTTAAATTAGGTTGCGGCTCGGAGTCACTCATGAAAAAGTGTAACGCCCAGTAACGTTACGATGCCCGTCCAGTGGGCGTCCGCCCCACGGGATCCGCACGGGAATTAAAAGCAGATTAACTGTGGGTCCGCCGCACGGATAAAGCAGATAACTACGTTTATTCGTGAAAATGTGGAGTGCTTAGATTCGTCATTTACAACAACTACAACAATAAAGGTAAATAATTGTACACTGATATTTCATTATTCGTAAACTATGATTGATTGATTAATTGTTAGATTGACACAAAAGTTGAGAAACTGAGTTTATAGGTTATGTCATACTATTGACAAATGTTGATAGTGTTAAGTAAATTATTAGTTTAAATCACTCTGCAATCAATCGTAATTCAATCGATTGAGAAGAAACAGCGCGTATTGCTAGTCAAACATTTAAAATAACAAATTATAACCTCTAACCTGTCATAACAGTGCGACCAAACAAACGAACTAAACCGACCAATCACCACGCGCGAAGTTAGAATTTAACTGTGTTTAGCAAGAATTTCAAATTCCAATTTTAGTAAATGTTTTATTCAACTTTACCATTTACAATAACACATTTTAATTAATTTCAAATTATGTACAATGTTTTAGTAAACAAAATATATTTCTATAGTTTTAAAATTTGTGCAATTCTTATTTTCATTCAATTCCTTGTTCCTATTGTGCAATTTAATAATATTCATATCAATAAATATTTCTACCGAGAAAAAGACGTTGTCACGTAAAATCTTCGCCCGTAAAACCGACTTTACAGGCAACCATAATTTTTTATGTTTTTAGATGTTTGTTTATTACTTATAAACAAAATTATAAGTTATAAAAAAATCAAAATATATTTGTTATTTGTAATTTTTATAATTACTTTTATAATTATTTTATAATAAATGCCGTATTTATTAAGAAAAAATAGCAATATATATATATATATATATATATATTATATATATATATATATATATATATATTGCTATTTTTGTCTCTTAACAACTTTAACCTTTTTGAGGCTGACAATCTTTCCTGTTGTATTCTACAGGGTGATTCATGAAGTTCTCCACCCACTTCTACAGCACATTTTACTAGTAAAAAATAATGAAAAAAATTGTTATATAAACATAGGTCCGAAACGCTTCGTTAGCGAGTTACAGCTAGCGAAAGATTTCGCCTGAATTCCTGGGTAAAGAGTAAAATAAAGCCATACTGAAACTTTTGGAAAGGTTCATTAAGTAAGAAATATCGTGGATTCTTATGTATTTTTACCTGATAAAGCTAATAAAATAGGTTTCAGAACTGTACCTGTAGTAGTTTTTGAGGGATTCAGGGTTTAAAATGCAAAAAATTGGGGCACGAAACAATCTTTTTTTTAAGTTTGATGTACAATAACTTTGTTAAATTTGGTAATAAATACATAAAATCAACAGACATTAATTGTACAGAATTTAATTTTGAGAAAATTGATATAATCAAAGTCTAAAATACATAAGAATCCACGATATTTCTTACTTAATGAACCTTTCCAAAAGTTCAGTATGGCTTTATTTTACTCTTTACCCAGGAATTCAGGCGAAATCTTTCGCTAGCTGTAACTCGCTAACGAAGCGTTTTCGGACCTATGTTTATATAACATTTTTTCATTATTTTTACTAGTAAAATGTGCTGTAGAAGTGGGGGGAGAACTTCATGAATCACCCTGTATATTACTTAATTAGCTGTATGGACAAGCTTTATGGACAATACTCCATGCACGATTTAGGTACGCTACAACACGTGTTTGCGTAAGAAGCTTCGTAAAGTTAACAAGCAAAACTTAGGGTCTACTTGTGTTTCTGTGTAACACGTTATATTGTTATATGATTTTTACTCGGTTTGTTTAAAATTTCATATTCTGCCATTTTTCTATCGGCCATCATAGATAAACTTGAAACAATTTTCGCTAACGCTCATACAACACTAGTAATAGAAAATCAACCTTATCGTGTTCATAATACAATTAATTTTATTACATACATAATAAATGAACACATAAAACCCTAACAGTGGATGGAAGTAAAAGGGCTCCTCGTGAACGTAATAATAAATGTAATTCCGCTTTGAGACACACTGCGCAGAAAAGGTTAATAAATCCACGCTCTTGTTTGAGTTGAACATACCCTCAGTTTGCTCAAATACAGCGAAGATTTCCCTTTTATAGTTTAGATGGGAACATCTTTTTTTAGAACAGTATTCATAATACTTTACTACGGACGTTGTATTTGTACATAGCAAATAACAATCATTAAAGTGAAAGGTTACGTATCCGTTTAGATACAACCTACCGAAGTAAGCACTTTATTTAACTTGATATTTTTTACATTGTTAATGAGGTAGTTAGTAGCATTAGAGTGAACTGATGTTGAAGTACACATTATAAACCTTCAGGTAATTTAATTCCTATCTCGAATTAAAAAACTATTAAATGAAAGATAGTTTAGTATTACAAGTAGTGTTTATGCTCCTAACTATTGACCTTTTTTAACATCTGGCGAAATAACATTAAATTAAGACCTTCCATGTTGGGGAATTTAGACTAACCTGAGGCCACGAGTATTCATAAGATTCATTACATTTTTAAAAGGGATTTACAGCATTTTCCCTTAGAAGAGGGGGGATGCTGAATTTCCCTTTAATTCATGTAATAAATTAAAGCGACACTACCATTAAAGAACATAATAAAAGTTAAAGGTTTTAAAATGCCAGTTATTTTTGACGGTAACAATACAATTTTTTACTTTAGGTATAGTATTGTCCACATAAAACACAACACTACCAATTTTTAAAACTCTGAGGTATGTGTGCCAACATTAGGCACTGTTCCGCTCGGTAGTCAAAGTTTAAAAGAGTTTTGACAAAATCTTATGCTACAGCCTAGTATGCTGCACCACTAACTTCAAAAATCCATTTGAAAATAAATTCAATTTCATTTTAATGACCGTGTGTAGTTTCAAGTGCCTCCTTAATTTTTAGTTTATAACTTTTAAATCCAGGACAAGTTTTCAAAAAATATTCTTTTTATAAAACATAATTTTCCTTGCATATATCAATATGTTTAGCAATACAGTTTGGATATTTATATATTTGTTCGTGAATTGACTTATAACACAGTCTTGTAAGACGTTTTCTGGCCAAATACCTTTTATCTTGGTAGTATTATACTCTTTTTATCAAATATTATCACTCAGCACTCAATTTACTTCAAATATATAAACAATAATAAAAATAAATATATCGCAACATTAATGTATATCAATACAAAATTTCATAACACATAAAAAATAAATGGACCCATTTAAAATATTTTTCTAAAGGCCTTTGGAACATCATAAAATAATTAAAAAAACTACAAAGTATTTCTTAATTCTAAATTCTAAAACTCAAAGCTTATAATTGACGATCCTTTTGAAGTAGCAAGTGAATGTAATTAGTTTTCATCTGCAGATGAACCAACCTAATATTATAACATAGACATTCATCTCAAGAATCCATTTACGAGATGCGACTCATGAGTGGTGAGTGTTTCACTAGGTAAGTGTTTCACTTTTTAAAGGTATCCGTATCCGTCCGCATCATAAATAGTTCACTCCAAAACTCATGTCATATAACGGCATGTCTGTTTTATAATCAAAATGTGCTTCAGTCACATTTGTATTCACTGTCAAAATGTATTATTATGTTTGCATAACCGTCTTTCCTTCTGTATTGAAGACGGCCTAAGTGAAACCTATCAAAAAAGACGATTCTGGCATCTCAAGCAAATATCATCCTAATACTTTCCAATTCAAAGCATAATTTTGTTTAAATCATTCTTCACAAGATAAGAAATCTTAATAGTTTTGAAGTTATATATAACAGTATATTATATAACAGTTTGGTTACAAAAAATACAAATCTACTATCAACGCTATACAGTCAGTAACAGTCATTTTTAGACTGATCTTCTCAGGGACTTTCTATATTTCACTTCTGATTTCAACACTACGTGCAGTGAAATATATGTCACATTTACTATCCTAATATTACAATATATATCACTTAACACATCTGCAAAAAAACGGGGTTTTATGAACTATTTTATGAGGAACACCGGGAAAGTAGAATATACGTGGTATTTTAAAAAATCTGTAAAAATCTCCTTTTTTGTGATTATTAAATCAAGGGACGTTGTATTTTTTTAATACTCAAAGCCTACAACTCCTGCTTAATGGTATTGAAAGAATGTCATTAAAATATTTAGAAAATTTCATGTAAAACCCGTTTCCATATAGGTACTAATAAGATAGATGTAATAATTTGCGACAAAAATCAGTTTTTGGAGCGCAGCTAGTAAACGAAGCAACCAATAATCTATTTGAACAGATTAATTTCTTGGTCTACTTATTATGCACAACTTTGTCCTTTTAATCTTCTGTGCATCTCCTATAGTTTCCAAGGTCCCTTCAGTTTACATAATATTTGTAACACTCCGTATGGTAATTATATTCACTATGTGTAAAATACGGAAAATTAAAATATATGTACCTTTTTACACTGTGTAATATATTTGATGAATGAAAACTATTTGAGCTTTTGAATTCAAACTGTACGATAATTGTTAATGCAACATTGCATTGCTACCGTTTTTGCTACAGCAATTTTCATAACGCTAACACCACAAAAACTGCAAATAAATTACCTGACAATAAAAGAATGACCAGGGTTCCCTGGTAACTCCATTAACTGGTACACCACTGACAAGATACATGGATGCAAGAGGTCCGATAACTTGGTTTCGTTGGACTAACGAAATGATTTAACAAAGAATAAAGGTTTCTCGTAATGAATTTATTTGAATATACTTAAATGTTAAGTATGTAATGCTGTTCTAATATGTTATCACAACAATAAACAGGTACATGGAAACATGGAACGTTTGCTGGTTAAATGGGTGTGATGTGAGGTGGGCAAATATAATGCAATTCGTTTTCCATTTATATTGCAAGATTTGCAACTTTTCCTATACACGATGATGGTTAAATCCCTTTATTATTTTTCTTAACAAAACTAAGAATTAATTATTGTAATAAATAGTTCTAGTATTTAGCAAAAAATTGTTAATACTGGCTATTATATATCCCAAGAAACTTATAATATAACCATCTAAAATATAAAATTAAAAAAACTTCAAACCCATATTTTTTAACATCCGATGTGTTCTTTCAAAAATGACATATAATAAATTATGTTATATACTACAACTGAGAATAAAAGCCGTAAGTCCCTTTCAGCTGTTTTGTATGTCAGGCCTGAACAGCCGTTTTTGTTATAATATGCTTTATTTTTGTAGCTCTCATCTATTTAAAACAACCTCCAGCACAAAGTGATCTGAGATGGCCAGGTGTAAAACCAAAAGTGAAAATATTAAAGGTTTGGAATTAAGTTTGTAAAATAATAAGTATTCGTTTAAACGTGATTTCTGAAACAATCGCCTTTAAAAAATTTGGCCACGTAAACCTAAGTTATTCTAAAATAACTCAGAATATTCCAAAAAACTACAGAACCTTCCGTCAAAATCTCAGGATTTTCAAAATCACGGCGTTCCCATCTGTATGTCGCACGCAACATAAAGCTACAACACACAAGTATACCTAAAACTCCATTCACAATGATATGCCAAAATAAGTAGAGAGCATGTAACTTTGAATCTTATAATTAGCTCAAGCGTTGGATCATTTCACGCTTATGACTATTATACATTTTATCAGTATCTTACTACAGACCTTGAGTCTTAGTCAACTACTTTCCTGGTACAGTCCAGTTGCTCATGGGTATGTTGTAAGTCTAAAGCTTTGAAAAAGTAAGTATAAAAAATATAAATATTCGTAAATCTGGAGTCCTAAATGATAGTAAAATTGAGTTCTTATAACCTAGTTTGATAGAATTTTAATAATAAAAAATATTGATTTGTTTCGTAATTTTTCAACTTTACATAAGTATTTTTTTATGACGTAATATTACAATTGCCAGTACAACAAATAGTTGTGTAAGTCAGAAGTAACTATATAAAATATTGGCAGAATATTTATATAATTCAATGTCTGATAAAATACAGAAGTTATGTTTGGAGAGAATTCAATTTAGAGTTGGAGTAGTAGTACTGTTGTGTGGTCAGGTACAGAGTAACTTACTTGTTAGACATCGCTGTGTCTGTTCCCTTTCTAATTAAAACCGAGCTCCGTAGAGTTGTGCAATTAGGCGTGGTTCAATGAGGTTCTTAAGCGATGGCACTTTTATTTTATAGCACTAGACTATTTTAAGGGAAAATATTATTAATTTGCCTGTCTCCTTAACGAATAGTTTTTTAGCAAACTTAAATCCCCAAATGTTACACACAAGAATCCAAGTGCTAATGTGAATTGCATAATTACATAAATCCTCCAGACAGACTCTTCATTTTATGTCTAAGTTACATTATCAGTACATATAAGTTCTACATATTACATTGAACGTATGGCAATTGGTGTCTATGTCTTGATTACATAGCATAGTTCATATAACATTTCACAAAGGTCTTTGAATTATGATCATTGATGATATCGTTGTCGTGACAGCCAAAGAAAATTGATTTAGTTCGCTGCCGAGAGAGAATATGTTATGGAGCCTGGAAGGCGATTCACGTCAATCTCACTGATAAAAGGTTAGATGAATTTACAAAAGTGGACCTATTACTAATAAAAAATCATAATAATAAATAAACCTTCCTGCTTAGTCCTAATAAAGGAAGATTGCACGTGTAGCCATCAAACATAAATGTCAACCCGAAGAGACATTATTAGTTTAGTTGTTTAATTAGCACAAAACTGATAGGACAGTTGATCTCAATGGTGATCTGTTAATGTTATCGAAATATTTTAAATCTTCTAGAAACCGTATAATGAAATTATAGAAATATTACGAGACAAACACTGTACAAATACAACAATCAAACAGTATAAAAAATATCTTTTTAAGAAGTGACTCGTTTTAGTATTAATTAACGAGAAGTTATTTTTATAACATTCTATAGCTTTCAACGGCCACCATGTTGAAAACCTAGAAGTTATCGAAAATAAGTAAGTATAAATGTTTCCAGACATTTCTTGATGACCTTAAGAATAATGTTGTTTATAACTTATATGATATAAAAATATCCTTGGTAAATATTTGGCCTATTTGTGAATCTCAGCCGTCTTGAACCGTTTTATTGGTTAACAGCACATAACTGTCTGACGAACAAAACTAAGCTAAATACTGCGTTTCTACCAAGTTTTAGTCCCAGTGATACAGTTATTCCTACAGTTTTGTATGTTATTCAAGACTTCGTACACCATTTATATGGAAATCTTACATTGGGAATAAAAACATGTGGGAAAAAACATTATTTTTAATGGTTACAAATATAATTTGGCATTAACTGTTGTATTACGATTCAGTCTCCAAATTTTAAATGGCCATTTTCTTGAAACCTTCAGAAGGATCTTAAAAAGTAAAAGTAAGAAGTGTTTCACAATTGAGACTTTCAAATAATAATAATTACCTGTGGGAATTAAAAACTAGTATTAAAGTAATGCCATTTTGTACCTTTGTCGGGAATTCGTTGACTTGAACTCTTTGGTACAATGCGAATAGCCGCATTGATTTCTTCAAAGATAGGATAATTATTATAATAAGAGGTACCAAAACGGAAAACATTACTACAAAGATGTACTACATAGCACCCAATAATATTTTACTAACCTATAATATTGCATTTTGTATGTACAATTAGAGGTAAAGAATATTATTATAAGAGTATTTGTTAGAAAAATTGATATATCTAATAAAATAGAATCCCTCATGATTTTATCTTTTTGAAATACATTACCCGACTACATTACTGTACCTTAACGGGCAAAATTAAAATCATAACTTAATCCTGTCTGTTCAAAAACATAATTTAAAAATAATTTATCACAAAAATCAACTACAAATTTAATATTTGACTGCAAATTGAAATGGGAAAATATAAATCAACAATAATTAATTTTCGAAATCAATACGTTTAAGACTCAACAAAACATTTTTTATTGGTTAAATACGAATCTTTACGGGACAATATGCCAACAAGTAATACCGATATGACGTAATGTAGGAAAATTAATTCAAAATCTACCTTAGGCCTTTTCAAGGACATAATGTACTTTATTGACAATGTTGCGAGTGGAGCCTCTTGTTGCAGGAAAGATTCAAACTGTAATCAATTGATCTTAAAAGCGGACATTACGTATACTGTTTTCAATAAACGTGATATAAGTAATTATATTTCCACCATATTTTAAAGGAATTTAAAAACATTATACTACTTTAACATTTTGAAACGTCACAAAATCAAATTTTCCATACGTATGTTATTTTCTTACCATTGTATTAGTGGGTAAATAAACTACCTTTCAGTGTTGTATTGAACAATACTGTAGCCACAACGTAACTTTGGGTAAGCATTCGGCGTAACTTGCCGGTGAAATTTATGGTTAACAGGTTTCCGGTTCCTGCGGAAAGCTCATGAATGTTTACGGGTTCACTTTAGTTAGAGCTTCATTCGTTCCATTTCCTACTGGCCAAATGATTTACATTGTGTTTAATTAACCTTTACGATATGTATAAGACAATTATTCTGCTGTATTGAACCGAAGATAAGATATACCGATAAAAATTATTTTTTACGATCTTAGCCCCTGGGACAATTGAAATAAAGTGTGCGTTGTTCCGAAAGTAACATGAGCAAAAACTTTGCTAACACCATTTTAGAAAACCTTACGCGTTCTGATAGAAATATAAACTTATAAGATCTTACAATAAACAAAATACGTCGGTATTACCTCGACCATAGCTGGTAGGAGAGAAATAACTCAGGCTATTAGGATAACATGCCTCACTCACATAGTTCACTTATAAAACACGAAACGAACTCACATAAGTTGATAGCCCAACGTACACTAAAAACTACTGGCAGACATACTTCAAATTTAATGATGTGACCGATTCGTTAGAGTTATTTATATTAACAGTGAAAGTTAGTTAATATAATAGCCAAGCACTGCATTGATTCAGAACACAGAACATCAATTACAAATCTAAAATTAATAAAAGAAATAACAAAACCAATGAACTTGAATGCTTGGGAAACACTATACATAAACAGAAGTAAAGAAAAACTCATGAACAATGAAGAGGGCCCTATTGAAAATTCCAATCTTCTTTCTTCTGAATTTATTCAAAAATTAAACTCTAGTCAAATATAATTTTTTCATACTGGCTGAAATATTTCCAAAATTTTTGTATTTACATTTTACACCATATGTTAATTTAATATTAATTTTAACAAACAATATGTAAATATTTATTTGTGGAGTTGCCTGAAGATGAAACCTTTGGTTTTGAAAGGCCTCGCCCGAAATAATAAACAATTTGGAAAAAGTAGTGTTTTTATTAATATTTAATAATATTTAAAGAATTTCCAATTGCTCCAAGAGTCTACAACAGTGAAAGTGTTTAGGCATGTGTATAACTTTGCAAGCAATTGAGGATGTATAAAAAATATACAAAGCTTATTGTTATTGAAAGGTTAAAATATTTCTTTGTTCGGTATTGCGAACTTGTACTTAAGGACAAAAATTGGCTCTCTTAAAAATAATGGAGAAGTGGGTAGTGTAATCTAGCTACTCCTTTCTATCTAGATGTAATTATTGAGATTCAGTCCCCCCTCATGATGGATGTTACATAATATAATCAATGATAGTATTTACTGATTTTTCAAATAAATCTAATTGAATTAAGCGTTTTATATGCACATGAGAAACATCGGTTACACATTTAACATGAAATTCATCATTGAGAATTAATGTCTCTGTTATATACACTAAATTTCCTTCGTCGTTTCTATATATGTATTAAAATCTGCAGTCGAGAAAATACTTCTTTATCTTCAAATCACTTCTTTTGTGAATTACGTTTCAAATATAGAACATGATTAAAACGCAAGTACTACTTTCATTCGATTAAGTAGATTATAAATTCAAATACTGTACTGATGTTTTATTTCAGTATTTTCCTTTACTGACACATCAATATTGACTGACACTTGGGAAAACTTGATATAGAAGGCAGGTGACACGACAAAACACTCCAGGTTTAGATCCCAATCCCATCAGTTCTGACGTCACAAGCGAAGTTTACTTTTCCTGAAGCCAAACTTATCTTTCTGAGGCTCTGTCACAACATACAAAGCACCTGAAGAATTTCTATATGAATTTCCCAGAGTCATTGTCACCAACCTGTGAAAATCCAAACTATTGTATTATAGTTTCTACATTTATTGTTTCCATTTAAATTTAAAATGGGGTTTCCCCGTACGCACTCTTGTGGTGCATTGGTACTGTAAATTATCTTGTCGTATTTTGTGAATAAAGAAAAAAACATTTGTTTTAATTTACTGCTTTTATTTCACTGTTTTAAATCTTATAAACTAAATATTTATTAAATTCAAATTAAATAAGCTTTATATCTTTAACTTTCATCGTTACAAATATTTAAAATACTAATAATTATATATAGGTGATTTAACACTGATTGTTTGGTTTTAATTAAAAAACGTAATCTTAAAACGTAGGTAATAGAATTGGTACTATATATTGTAAGTACAACGGAGAACATCGGGATACTGTTTTTAAATTTATCATTAAATGAATAAAGCTATGTGGGCTTAAAAATTGCCATTATTGTTACATCATATAATTTATTTTTATAAATCGAACTCTAGTATATAATCATGTATTTGGCACGTTCAATAAGGATTTATGATGTTGTTTTATTTTAAAGCAAAGGACTTAAGGATTTTTTATACATCTCTGACGCTTTCTTGATTTGCTTTAACTTACAAAGGATTATAATAATAATTAACATGTGTTTGCTAATGTGAGGAAAAACATTAATTGTGATATTTTGGAACGAAAGAAATCCATGGCCGTGTGTTCAGCTAGGCACTGAGAAAATGCATTTAACAATATAAATAATACATTTTAGCACAAATTAATAAATAGTTCAATTTATTAATTGAGTAACAATATATTTATGTTTTTGGTAGGAAAAATGATTTAATTTTTTATTGTGTATGATGTCACATGGTGACATTCGAAATTATAAGGGTATTTTAAATTGCCTCGACCAATGGAGGGAAATCATTAGGTAATACATTATTGTCTATACAGTCAGAGTAGCCAGCTTATTGGGTATTCCAGAGAAAGAATGAAATTATAAACTCTATTAATGTGACAATAAAATTATATTTTATGCTGACGAAACAACTTACACCTCTTAAGAGTAATCTTAAACAAAATTTATCTTAACAGGGTCTCTTTTTGTATCTGAAAAATCTGTTTTCAAAGTAATATTGAACAATGTGTGTTATTTGATTCAAGTTGGTTTTTAAAGATGGGTAGTTTGTGTGAGTAACGTAATTCTGTACATTTTCTATCATTAGATGTAAAAAAAAATAAAACGGCACATTTGAAGTATTTTAATTAATTCTCTTTCTAGAGTATCAAAAAAATATAATACATATGAGTAAACATACACAGATATAACGATAAGCTTTTAACACACTACACGTTGTACAAACTAAATTTGACAACAAAATATGTTGTAAGTAAAATAAATTAGGTAGGCTACAATTAATACAAAAGGGTACTATATAAAATAGTATATATCTATAAAACATTCCAGACTGGTAAGAATTAACACAAACGGTGCCACTTCAGAGAACCAAGAGCACAACGCTTGTCGTAAACATCAAGAAAGATGGCAAATGGGGAGAAAATCTATATCCGTGCTTTCTGTATTGGCATTTTATGAATATATCCAAAACAATAAATGTTTTCAAATTACAAATTACATACATGAGTTAACGTTAGTAAGCAAATATTACGGAAAAACTCTCATAATTTAATTATTAGGTTACAAACGAATAATTATGTACAAATTACATTAATATACACATTTTTTCTTCAATTACGTTGGCTCAAAATAAATATTTTAGCAGCAAGTTAGCTTAAGGTTTTCTAAGCAGGTCCTCGATTGATTGTGTTATCCACTCTCGGGAGAATATGACAGCTATAACTCAGTTAAAGGTTGTCGCCAGAACAGCCCACTCTTGCTCAGCTGTCATTTTCAATCCTTTTTCACCCTACACAGATCTAAATTTAACTACTCCAACTAATCCCTTTCTGTCATAAAAATTACATGTTGTTTGTTCCTTTATTCTCTTTTATTTAGGGTGTTTAACCCAACTAATTCATGATGAGGTGTGTTTTCCTATTTTTGACAAAATATGCAAACAAGAAAACATAATAGATGGACTAAAAGATGGACTAAAAGAAGAATTTAAGAAAATTGAATCGGATCTCAGAAGCAATGGATACCCTCAATTAGTAATTAATAAGTGCAAACGAACCAGAAGAATCATTCCTCAGTCAGAAAAACAGAATTTTGATACATTTGCGTTTATGTCAATCCCTTATGTGCCGGGATTATCGGAGAAAAATAGAAGAGTAGGTAGAAAGTACAACATTAGAACCGCGTTTAAAACACACAACACTCTTAGACAAAGTCTCGTAAAAACAAAACCAAAAAATGGCACACAGGATTCCAAAAACTGTGTTTACAGTATAAAATGTAGCTGCAATAGGGAATACATAGGCGAGACAAAAAGACCACTAAACGTAAGGATAAAAGAACACAAAGAAAACACGAGAAAGGGTTTCACAGAAAATCAAAAATTGCACACCATTGCTGGTCCGAAGACCATCATATGAATTGGGATGAAGCCCACATAATACATCGGGAACCACATTTCTTCAAAAGGACACAACACTCCTTTCTTTAAAAAGTGATCATCTGAACGACCAATTCGCTATAATAGTGCAGAAACTCGATAAGCTTGACAAAATTGACGGTATAATTGCAGGAATTTCGGAAATCAAGACCGATATCCAAGCTATTAAGGCTACTGTGGATTTATTGGAACCGAGAGTGACCTCAAATGAGACGGATATTAAAGTGATCCACGACGAAATAGCCAAAATCAAGCAGACACGAGAAAATTACAGTGGGGGTGAATCTGAGGAGATTGTCATCCAAGAAATCAACGAGCGTCTATTTCGGAAACGGAATATCATTATCTTTAACCTCAAGGAGAGCTTGAGCAGGGACAACCAAAAACTAAAAAGGAGCATGACACTTTGCTGATTTCAAAGGTAATTGATGCCTTGAATATCGGCATTCATGTCAACGGCCTAAAAATTTTCAGGTTGGGCAAGCCATTAAAAGATAAAGATAGACCACTGAAAGTTGTTTTTTGTTCGGTAGAAGACGCGATGCAGTTCGTTAGCGGCTTCTCTAAAGAGGCAATTTCTGACGTTGATCCCGCCCTCTCTGACATTTCTATATCGAGAGATCGCACCATGAAGGAACGGCAATATCTTAAGAAGCTGAGGGATGAACTGGGGAGACGCAGGATGAATGGGGAAAGTAACATCACTATACGTTACTTGAAAGGATCACCCTGTATAACTACCTTCGAGCCAAAAAACTAGAAAATGCTGGGGTAAACCAGTCAGCTTTGGAACTCTATTTCCAAAATGTCAACGGCTTAAGGACAAAGTTTACCTCATTGAAACAATCAATATCTGTCTGCCATAATTATGATATATTAATACTGGTTGAAACTAATTTATCTGCCGACATTTGTAGTGCTGAGCTTGGTTTGCAGAATTATAATATATTTCGTTGTGATCGTTCAGAACTGACCTCATCTAAGGTTAGCGGGGGAGGTGTTTTGCTTGCAATAAAGGATAACATACTATCCCAAGAAATCATACCAAAGAATAGATCTGTAGAATGTGTTTTTGCTACTGTCAAATTATCATCTAGTCATCGGATGCTGGTCGGCGGAGTCTACCTTCCACCTAACATGCCCTCAAGCCAATACTTTGATTTTGCCTCAATTGTCGAAGAGCTGCTCTTCACCTCTGAAAATTTTGAACCTATCCTGTTGTTGGGCGATTTTAAACCTCCCCAACGCGGATTGGGATCCTCTCGGCTCTCAAATTCATGATCCTGCGAGCCAGCCAATCAAAGATCTTGCCCATATCTTCAATCTTACACAGGTCAAACGGTGTTAACAACGACCGTGGAATATTACTGGATCTAGTTTTCTCTTCCAGGATAGACATCAGTGTCCGAAGGTCTCTTGATCGCCTTGTTCAGGTGGAATCACATCATCCAGCTCTCGATATTACCGTTCCATGTTTCAGACCAGTCACTGATAATAACAGGACCCATATCTACGACTTTAGGAGGAGTGATCTGTTTGAGATATTTAGAGTGATTTCAGGGTTGGCCGTATCCGGAACTGAGCAACGTGATGGGGGATAGTGTGGAGACAGCATTCATGGATTTTTGTGGTTCTCTCAGTGGGGTGATCAGGGACTTGACCCCCACGAAAGTACTTGGAAAACGCAACTTCCCTTGTTGGTTTTCATTAGAGCTGAAGGCACTAGTCATTTTGAAAAAGAAGCTGCACGTCAAGTTCAAAAAGTCATTAAAAGACTCTGACTACTTGGAATTTCGTAGTGTTCGTGCAAGGTGTAGGACTCTATCCGCCTCCTGTTACAGGGACTATATACTTCGTATTGAAAACTCCATACCAAGCAATGTGAAGGTCTTCTGGGGACACATCAGGAATATGAAACGCAAGTCTTCAGCACTTTCCAACCTGTACCTTGACAACGTGACAGCGGACACCCCTAAAGGCATATGTGACTTGTTTGCTTCTTATTTCTCTTCTGTATACAGGCTCCCACAAACACTTCCAGTTCCTTTGGAGCTGGAAACCTCATTCCATCTGTCAGGTTTTCACATCTCATGTGAAGAAGTGGAGGAGACATTAGCTGGGCTGGATGAAAGGAAGGGCGCGGGGCCAGATGGGATTCCCCCAGTAGTATTGAAGTTTTGTAGTGGTATCTTGGCTCCACATGTCACCCAATATTTCAATGCTCTTCTAACTCTGGGCATTTTCCCTAAGAACCTGAAGTCGAGCTTTATTGTACCTATCCTGAAAAGTGGTGATCCAGTAAATGCCAAGAACTACAGACCTGTTGCAATTCAGCCTGCCCTAGCCAAAGTTTTTGAGTCCTTGGTCTTACGTAGACTTTCATTTGAAGCCAAGAACATCATCTCTCCAGCTCAACACGGTTTTATGAAGGGAAGGTCGGCAACAACCAATCTCGTGACTTTGCAGAATGACATTACATCCTCCTTCAGATTGGGCCACCAGGTCGATTGCGTTTATCTTGATTTGTCAAAGGCTTTCGACAGGATAAGCCACATTCATCTCCTAGCAAAACTTAGGACTTGGGGAGTGACTGGATCTCTCTTGATGTGGTTCGAGAGTTACCTGGCGAATCGTCTCCTCGTCGTGCGTCATGCCGGTGAGACATCTTTTGCATTTGAGGCGGTGTCTGGGGTGCCTCAGGGTTCTCTGCTGGGACCTGCCCTTTTTTCTATCTTCATTAATGACCTTCAGAATGTCGTCACATCGTCTAGCCTGTTAATGTTCGCGGATGACGCCAAGGTATATAGGGAGATATCCACACTTCAAGACTGCGCCTCTCTGCAATCTGACTTGGAAAGTGTCGTCTCCTGGTGTGTGCGGGATGGCATGGATATAAATTTCGCAAAGTGCTCTGTGGTCTCATTCCATCGCTCAGCTGGGGTCATAGTCTTCAACTACGAGATGGAGGGAACCATACTGAATCGCTCAAGTACAGTTAAGGATTTGGGAGTTATCTTGTCCTCGTCACTGAGCCCTGAACAGCATCTGTCTGCAATTACTAGGAAAGCCACTATTGCCCTCGGTCTTATATTTAGGACTTCTCGAGATGGGTTTTCACCATGGACACTTCGGGCCCTGTACGTCCAGTTGGTTCGACCAATATTGGAATACTGTTCGCCTGTATGGTCTCCCTACCTGTTGGGTCAGGTTGAACTCGTTGAAAGAATTCAGATAAGATTCATCAGGCTGATTGGGTTGAGACTTGGATTTGCCTACGACGGGGTTCCTGTTGAAGATCTGCAACGCCACTTTGGGCTCCTACCCTTGAGCACCAGACGCCAAATTGCTGACCTGATGTTCTTGAAGAAGATTTTGTCGTCGTCTTGTGATTCCCCGAGACTTTTAGAGAGGATCAATCTTCGTTGTCCCCGACCATCTTCAAGATCTGTGCAGCTTTTCGAGAGGGAATTCCTCGCTACGAACTATGCGTACAACAGTACAATACCGAGAATTCACAGGTTGGGAAATGGTCTTCCTGCGCATATTGATTTGTTCAGCATGTCCGACACATCATTCAAGAGGGAGGTCACTAAATATCTCTCTGGCCACACGTGAAACTCTGACACTGAACGTTATATTTTGCTTGCTGTTTTTTTGTTTTTGTTTTTTTTTGTTAACACTTTTGTTTATATTTAATGGCATCAAACCCTGCATGTATTGTCGCATATTGTATATTTCACTGAATAGAGATGGTTTCTTGTGAATGTTATATATTGCTTGCTATTTTCTTAACACTTTTGTTCATATATTATTATAATAGCATCAAAATTTGCATGTATTGTAGCATGTTTTTATATTTTGCTAAATGGAAATGGTTTCTTGTGATTTTTTTTTTATATATATATCAATGAACATAGGCTACGCTAATCTTTATTTTTTTTCTGTCGTATTGTATTTGTTCATATGCATATGTAGGTTATGTCTCAGTAGTATATAAGTAACTCTATATTTTATACGCTACCGGTACTTTAATTAAGTCTTTTTTACGGTTCC
Organism: Homalodisca vitripennis; assembly: GCF_021130785.1. Lineage (NCBI taxonomy): Eukaryota > Metazoa > Arthropoda > Insecta > Hemiptera > Cicadellidae > Homalodisca > Homalodisca vitripennis. The sequence continues at coordinate 33,342 of NW_025780087.1, read as the reverse complement.
ACCTTCATGTTGCACTTGTTTATGAACTATATTGCTGTTGTAATTTTTCTTTTTATTCACGATGTTGATGTTATTTGGCACTTGTTTTGCTTATTTTTTTGCTTCTGTTTGCTTTAGCATGTATGCATGTAAACTATTTATGTAAGTTGTTTATATCAAGCCTCTTGTATTTTCTCAATACCTATAACAAATGTGAAATGGTGTATACCGTAATGTAAATAAATAAATAAATAAAAGGAAATTAATTGAGGCAACATACATTAAATTGGCAGACCAACCAATCAGTCAACCATCAGTCGAGATTAGGCCGCTTTGGTTGCCAATTCTAAAAAATGAACTAAAGAGAAAAACCAATCGGATCAAACGGATCGGATATTTGTAATAAACCAATGCGGAGTCACAATATGGTTTTAAGAAGTTCATCTCGCATGAACCAATAATAACGAAAGGGCCCATTCCTGTCCCCCTTCCCATGTATTTCCGCCATCTTGTTTTAGCCAGCCGTCACGATTACCATTGGCTAGTCCCTCTAGTCAGTCGTAGGTGGTTAGTAGACGAGTGAAGACGTATTGTGACCTGTATTCAGTAGTTTAGTTTTAATGATTAGTGTTTGGTATAGTTTTGTATTAAGTGCATGTCTTTAGAGTTAGTGAAGTTGACAAACAACATGTAGGTTGTGATTCCTGACTTAGGCGTGCCACAACGCTTTAGTAAGATTTGTTTATTTTAACCTAGTTTGTAATTATGTATTAGGTTAGTTCTTTACCTGAAGAAGAGATCAGATTGCAGATCTCGAAACGTGGTGTTACTGTTTTCATGTTTCACTGAACGATGGCAAATGTCCGGAAAAATCATGTTTCCTTCACAATCCTTCCATCGTCAAAAATAACCTTCAAACAAAGAAAATATGCAAACTGTAACGTGTCTATAGTAAGGTTAATTTCTATAAACCAATTACAACTATTTTTGTTTTAGTATAAGAGCGATCAATTGAGTTATAATCTAATAACCCTTTATTTTTAGAATGCACAAGTTCCAATGGTATTCAATAATTAAACTCAGTATAAATTAATAGTAATTTTAATTAAAATTTGAAATCAATAATACAGCAACGCCAAGCTATATTTTTTACCTTTAATTTATTCTCAATTGTTTCTTTTTTTTACCCAACAAAAGTTCACAAGTCCAGTCTTATAATTAACAATCAATCAATCATTCAATAATTGTGTCCTTCAAGTTCTCAGTGCTAATGTTTTCAACACAAACTCAAAATAAAAATCTTTATTAAACTTCAAAATAAAATAATCTTCTTCAAACATAAAATGAAACAAATAATAAAATAAGACTTCTTCTCAAAATAAAAATCAAACTAATTAAGGTCAAATTAATATTTAATATATGAACAAAGACAATGTCCAACCAGTTAAACTCAAGTTGCATCAATTTCAAACTACTTATTTTCTGTAAATTTCCAATGTATAAATTATTGAATTATCCAGAATTATCCGCTTGGCTTTGAATGTTAAATTTAGGAACTTGTTAAAATATATATAGAATCTCAGAACATTAAATAAATTTTCTTTTTTGTAGGCTATTCCTGATTAAACCAAATTGAACAGGAAAATATCATCAAGTAGTTTTCTATTTCAATATTAAATTCTAACTTTCACAGTACCTCACACATCTGCTGAAGACTTCACCAAGTAACCAAATGACTATTATAGATTAATTAATTTGAGCTTGAGACTTTAAATTTTGAAGAGAAATTTTAATCTTAAACTCAACCTTCCTGCCGAAAAATCGATACGGCAAGAGTAGGCTTTCACTTTACACGACTTCTCTCTCTGAGCACACAGCAAAGAATCTCCCGAAAACGTGGTTGAATCCACCGGAAGGAACTAGAAATCCCTCCCACCATCTAATCAACCTATCATTGGCCAATCAAAATTGAGCAAACACAATGTCTGAACTGGATGGTACCCATCCAACCCAGACCTGTAACCTATGCTCAACCTAGATACAAAAGGAAGCTTCTAGGCATTCCTCGAACCCGACTCAACAAGAAATTCAGCACTGCTCAAAGGATAACAATTCTTACAATTCAATTATTATATAAGTTTACAATTCTCTTAATTAAAGAAAATAAAGATTCCTATAAAGGATTAAATAATATAGGAAGCATCCTATAAAAACTAATATAGTTACTAATAAATATGAGTTCCCTATCCCTTGTTTAAAATTCTATTCTGTACATTTTATTCGGCAAGTTAATATACAGTGATTATTAGGGTCGTACGGTTTTTTTGCCGAATTAACAAAACTACCTACTTTAAATATAAATATTGTAATTCTTCGAAGAGTAGTCCGAATAAATTTGTTGTTGTTTTATTCTGGAATGAAGTTATTTTTAAGACTATACAATATAAATAAAAAGTATATTACAAACAAAAATGTATTATAACAGCTTAATTTTATTTTTTTATTGTTATATTTTTATTTTCGTTTTATATCCACATTTGAAAGTTTACGTAATGGCAACTACGGATACAATACGGTAATAGGGTTGTGTAACACTTCTGCTTAGCGATCTAGGAATTTGAAATTAAATTATATGTGATGATAAATATTAAAGTTCCACATGGGAGCACCCAAATCTTTTACAATTGTCTGCCTAAATTTAGATATCTATTATTACAAATTCTCAGAATACAAGAAAGCAACTGGTTGGATTCCAAATGAGGATTCGGTAAAGAAAGGGAGTTGAAACAACAAGGCACATAGTGGTTAGAGATAGTTGTGTAAAACATAGCATTACTTTACAAATAATTACAATACAGCCTCCTATTGGACACTAAAAATAAAGCATTGCCAACCCAGACCTGTAACCTATGCTCAATACGGAACGCCAACAGGGAATCAAATGCGATGACTTTTGTGGTAGATGGTTCCATAGGGACTGTGTTAAAATATCTAAGGCTGAATATGATCGTTTGGCGGCCGACCAGAGTCTTAAGTGGGAATGTCTTAGGTCTGACTGTGAAGATGACAATAAGAAACCCATTAATATTCTTATATCACAAATAGCAGGTTTTGCCTCATTGCTATCCGAGCTCTCCACCAAGATGGACACCTTAATGGAACTTCCTACCAAGATTGATGCTCTTAACACTAAGTTAACTGCGTTTGAAGATAGAATCGCATGTACGGAAAAGCGCCTCGATGCTCTTGAGACTGCAAAGGCGTCACAGGTTTTAAAACCCGAGGACATCATTTCTGAGATGAATGATCGTTCCAGGCGAGCTTGCAATGTTATGGTCTATAACTTGACGGAATCTAGCAGCAGAGAGGCTAAAAAATCCCATGATGAAAGACTTACCGCTAAGCTTTTTGAAGCTACCTGCCCCGGACTTATCTCCTACAAATTCCCTACCGTTCGTCTTGGAAAGGCTGCTTCCAACAAGGCCCGGCCACTGAAAGCCATGCTGAAAAGCCAGAGTGACGCCTTGGAAATACATCGTAACTTTTCAAGTGAGCGCCTTATAACTGTTGATGGTAACCTTCAAGATGTAAAAGTATCCAGAGATCGAACACCAATGAAACTAAACACTTAAATGCCCTAAGGGATCAGCTTAAAATCAGGCAGAGTAGTGGTGAGGCCGATATTACAATCAGATATGTCAATGGCATACCTACAATTGTTAAATCTAAGCCAAAAAACGCCTAATTTCAAACGGTCAAGACCAACTCTGCATGCTTTTCCAAAATGTTAATGGTCTAAGAACAAAGTTTTCACTACTTCGCCAATCTCTAAGTCATTCGATCTACGATATTGTTTTTTTAGTTGAAACCAATCTCACACCCGATGTCAGTAATTCTGAACTTGGATTTGACAACTATACTGTATACAGGTGCGATAGATCATCTTTATCGAGTCTCAAAACTGGTGGTGGGGGCGTCTTGGTGGCAATCAGAAAGGATCTCGATTCTTGGGAGCTCCACCCGTCCAGTGGCTGTATTGAGTGTGTCTTCACAACCATTAAGCTCAATAACTCCTTTTTCTTCCTGGGCGGTGTGTATCTACCCCCCAACCTGAACTCATCTCAGTACATTGAATTCTCCTCCCTACCTCAGGAACTCTTTGTTGCCAATCCTATCTTTAACATCAGGTTGGTGGTGGGGGACTTCAACCTACCAAATGTTGATTGGTCTAATCCCTCTTCTTGCCTCTTGGATCTATCTGCACAGACTGTATACGATCCTAAATCTCAACCAATATAACTACATCAGAAATGAGCGAGGTGTTCTTCTCGATTTGGTCTTCTCTTCTGAAGCCTTACGCGTCCTAAATGCCTCTGACCCGCTCCTTGCAGCCGAATGCCATCATCCTGCTTTGGAAATGGAAATCTTCGTGCGCCCCAAAGAAGAACTGAATTATGGTGTCTTTACTCCCAATATAAGAAAATGTGACCTTAACTTCGTGTTTGAATGGGTGCAACGCCTAAATTACCCTCTACTTGATGTTACAGACTCTGTTGACCATAGGTTTTTTGAATTTTGCTCACAGTTAAGTTGCACTATTAGAAAAGCAAGCCCACCCAAATATATGGGAATCAAGCGCTTCCCTGTTTGGTTTTCTCCCGATCTCAAACAGATGATAATCAAAAAGAAGACTTTACATAGGCGCTTCAAACAGAGCCTTGATGATCGGACTTATCTTCAGTTCTGTGGTGCTCGTGCTACCTGCAAAAGACTGGCGAGAGAATGCTACTCGACATACATCCGCACTGTTGACTCGTCTATTCAAGGAAACATTCGTGCCTTCTGGAATCATATAAAATCTTCTAAGAGGGATTGATGAATCTGCGGACAACCCGCAGGGTATCTGTGATTTGTTCGCCAAGTTCTTTTCCTCGGTCTACAGGCCCTCGTCACAAAATCCACCAGTTTACAACCTTGAAGCAACAACTTCTATATTTTCATGTCAATTCACCTGTGAAGAAGTGGAGGCTGAGTTGAAGTCGCTCGACACAAACAAGGGTGCTGGCCCCGATGATATCTCTCCTATGATCCTGAGGCATTGCTGCGATGTAATATCGCCTCATATCACAGTTTATTTCAACGCTCTTATGGCTGCTGGCATCTTTCCTACTAATTTAAAAATTGGATATATAACACCTATTTTAAAGTCTGGATCTCCTTCTGATATTAAGAACTATCGCCCTATAATTATCCAGTCAACCGTGGCTAAGGTCTTTGAATCGCTCGTCCTTCGAAGATTGATGTTCAGCCTAGAGAATGTTATCAACATTGAACAACATGGTTTTGTCAAAGGGCGTTCGACCACTTCAAACCTCTTATCTTTTCAAAATAGTATCCTCAAAGCGTTTTCTAACTCACACCAAGTTGATGCCATCTACACAGATTTCTCGAAAGCATATGATCGAGTTAGTCACAACCACCTTGTTGCTAAGCTAAGCTCAGAGTTGTTGGTGTCGGTGGGGCGCTCTTGAGTTGGCTGGGATGTTATCTACGGGACCGTTTTCTTCAGGTGCGAGTGGCGGGCTCACTATCCCAACCTTTCCCAGCTGTTTCTGGTGTACCTCAGGGTTCCCTACTGGGGCCAGTGTTGTTCACAATCTTCATTAATGATCTGGTTCAATGTGTGGGTTCAAATGTTCTACTTTTTGCTGATGACGCTAAAATTTTCAAAGAAATTGCATCTGTGGAGGATTGTGTGTCCCTACAGGAGAGTATTGATTTGCTTGCAGAATGGTGCGACGTTAATGATATGCTTCTGAACATTTCCAAGTGCTCTATTGTGACATTCTCTAGGTCAGATACTCCTATTCTTTATCATTATAACCTTAATAATCAACCCCTGGCACGTTGTTCCAAAATAAAGGATCTGGGTGTCATACTTGCTTCCGACCTAAGTTGTCATGAGCATATCAATCACATTTCCAAAAAGGCTAATGCAGCACTCTATTTTGTTATTAGGACCAGTCGTGATATTTTTTCTGTCCGAGCTCTGAACATCCTCTACGTCCACCTTGTTCGACCCATACTCGAATATTCTTCTACTGTCTGGAACCCTTACCTTGTTGGTCACATTGATAGGCTTGAGAACATACAGAACCGCTTCATTCGTTTGATTGGGCTGCGGCTGGGCTTTGAGTACCGTAATGTGCCGATTGATGACCTTCGAGTTCAGTTTAACTTGGAACCTCTCCATTCAAGACGTATAGTTCATGATCTGCTTTTCTTGAAGAAGTTGATCTGCTCTTTCATTGATGCACCTGATCTGCTCGAATTGCTGGACTTCCGGGCATCACGTCATCTTCGTCACCCCCAGCTGTTTGCAAGGCGGCACTACACCACACAGTACATGTTCCACAGTGCTTTTCCACGTCTTCAACGCCTGGCAAACAACCTCCCCAGACATCTGGACTTCTTTGGTATGAGCTGTGATGCCTTCAAGAGAGAGTTGAGACTAGCCTGTCATGACTTGCATATCGTCTGATAACTTTTCCCCCATTATTCTTGTTGTGTTGCTCTGTTATTGTTTCTGCTTGTTTTTTGTTACACATTTATAATTACGACTGTGCCTCTTGGTTATATATTTACATTTTATTGCTTGCATTTGTTGTTTTTATAGTTTTTTTTTCTCTGTTGGTACCTATATATATTTTTACTCTTGTTATTTATTTACAGTATTTTCCCCATTGTTGTTTACTTTATATAGTTGCAGTTAAATATGCATTTAAGTTAAATATTTTGTATTTTTTCAGTTTTTATTTACCACTATCAGTCATTAATGTTAATATTTTTTTACTCTTGTTATTCATTTAAAGTTTATCTTTCATTGTTGTTGATAATTGTATAGTTTATTTGCATTGTTATTATTTGTCTGTTTGTTTCTCCATATTGTATCACACCTTACAGTAGTGTATTAAGTTAATATTATCACTAATTTATTATATACTTTCACTAATTTTTAATATAATTTATACTTTCTTATTACATTATTTTTACGTTAATTATGCCTAGATCTGATTTAGAGTCCAGTTGCATGTTTGGTTTGGCCCTTTTGTTTAAGTATGTTTTAATCATCTATTATAAGTTAATAAATGTAAATTGGTTTTTGACCGTTGGAATGAAATAAATAAATAAATACCTAGATACAAAAGGAAGCTTCTAGGCATTCCTCGAACCCGACTCAACAAGAAATTCAGCACTGCTCAAAGGATAACAATTCTTACAATTCAATTATTATATAAGTTTACAATTCTCTTAATTAAAGAAAATAAAGATTCCTATAAAGGATTAAATAATATAGGAAGCATCCTAACATCAATTAGCAATTAGCAGGGCTTCTATTAATAATGAAGAGAAACTACTAACATCAATTAGCAAGGGGCTTGTAGTAATAATGAGGGCCAACTACTAACATCAATTAGCAAGGGGCTTTAGACCTCACCTACCTTGTACCAGAAATCAAAAAAAAAATTTTTTTACAATATTCACCTTACAAAGTTCAACCTTAAATATCCATTAAACAAGGCAGATTAAAGACTAATTACTCATTACAATATGCTTACTTACAATTACCTACAACATGTTTACCTAATTACCTACAATCAAAACAAGTAAAATTCAATTAAAGCTCAGAATATGCAAATTAGTACATTATCAATAAAGCTTACAGTTTAAAACACTAAGTTACTTCTCTAAACATTCTTCAATTGAAAACCATAATTTATTCTGCTAATTTAATTACACTACATCAAAACAATCAATATTTTAGAATGACTATAATCTTAACACCTAACAGATTCAGTTATATATTATACAAATCAAATATTTACATTTAATCTTTGGTTAAGTTCAAAACTGAAGAACATATGTTTACAAACAAAGTTTAAAACGTAAATAAACAAGAGTGATTAATGAATGTTATATATCTATACTATGTTCTTAATATCAATAAGAGTACTGAACTATTATTAGTTGTCACAAATCTTTAAATTCTAAAATCTTAATTCTCAAAGTTTGTTTCGTACATTAAAAGTACATAAAGTATAATAACCTGTTTTGAATTTATTATTGTACACCAAATTATGACAGTGTACAATGTATATATATACCAATGTCTTTTAGCAATTAAACATAAAGAAGATGACTACATCACTAATGCAGGTGTACATAGGTATGAAACCAGGAGATGCCTTGATGTCCATGTAAATAGATCTAGGTTACACAAGATCTCAAATTTCTTCCCTATTATAGCCACTAAAATGTTCAACTCCATACCCCTTACAGTTAGACAGCTCCCGGTACAAAAGTTTGGGCCTGTCCTAAAATCCTGGTTGTCAGATATCCCTTTCTACAGCCTAACTGAATATTTTGAATATGACCATTCCCTTCTGCTTGGCTATTTAAATTAATTTGTTTTTAATTTCTGCATGTGTTTAGTGTTATTGTCTGTATATTGCATGACCCAATACTCTCTAGATTGATATAATGTACTTGAATTAATGAGACCTGATTACATAACGGTTCTTAGTCAAATCATGACTGTTTTGTATTCTTAGATGTAGTCTTTCACAAAATGTATGCCTAATTTTAGTTTTAATATTTACATTTACGCCTAGTTATATTTATATTTGTATTAGTGCAGGGCCTGTTATGTATTAATTAACCAATTAGTGCAGGGACATGAACTAGTGCACACTGTTTGTAACTATTAGTCAAAACTTTATTTTCTTACATGTAGTAATTTTTAAATGTTGGTTAGTGTTTAATTTTAATACCTATTTTAATGCTTAGTTTTATTTATATTTTTAGTACATGACCTGATGGTCATTTATTTGTGCACGGACTATAATTATTGCACGCAACTAAGTTTTGTAGTTGAATGTTGTTTTAGACGTAGCCTATTACAATTTGTAGATCGGCTGCATAAATCATTTGAATCATTTATCATTAAAGCAAAGGTTTAAAAGATCCTTAAAACTAATTATTTAATTATAACAAGTTTACTTTAACAATCAATAAACATTACTCAGTACATAAACAATTGATTAATTTTGAAATGAATTTAAGCAAATACAATGATACAATATATAAATGATGCAAATACAATGATGTTTTGTATTTATTATCATTAAATCAAAGTTTTAAAAGATCTTTAGAAGTAATTATTTAATTATTACAACTTTAGTTTAACAATCAATTAAATATTAGTCAGTGTATAAACAATTGATTAATTTCGAAATAAATTTAAGCAAATACAAAGATTCATATTTTTACATAATTCATTAATTTAAATGTAAAGTTAAGTATTCTAAAACTAACTATTTCGAAGAATTCAGATGTGGAAAGTTTGTAGATAACGGCCGAGATTATTGATCCAAGAGCAGCTAACAATCTTATCTTTGTCCTTTGTTTGCGATGCCCCACTGATAATCGACAGTCGCTTCAGAGACGGTTCTGCAAACTGCTCCCGGTTCCGGCTTGGCCATCTCCTTCACCTCGCTCACACCCAAAGACTTCGTTCCCTGGTATTGAATTTGTCTCGTTCTCAGCAATGGTTTCCATATGAAACATTTATTTACAACCCTTTAAAAGTATATCTTTAAAGGTTAAATTATCAAATGTCCCTTTTTATTCACTCAGTACAATTCTTTGTATACCCCCAAAACGTTTAAGTTATTTCATAAATACATTTATTTCGTCAGTCAACAACTTCATCAATCCACAGCACAAATTTTTACCATAAGGAGCTTTCTACAAGATCATCTCTTCTCATCTTTAACTGTGCAGTGCAGTGCTGTTAAAATAATGTTCTTTCTTTAAGAATTTTGGTAATTATTGTGGTGCAAATTAACACAAGTTAATTCTTTTTATTTTAATTTTACTCAGTGCTAGTTACTTGTTTAGTTATTATGGATAACCAATCCAGGTAACAATTATATATATATATATATATATATATATATATATATATATATATAAGCTGTATCCTTTTTCACTAATTATTTTAATCTTAATTTAGTGCTTATAATGAGGTAATATCATGTTGTTTTTTCTCACTTTCACTGTGTAAACATTTACTCAGGGTTGTTGGAACATTTCATGTTATAGACCACAACCTGGGATTTTCACAACAAATACAGATTATTTTTCCATCCAAATTTGTTATTACAACAGGAAGGGTAGGACTCACATTCACCAAATATATATATATATATATATATATATATATATATATATATATATATATATATATATATATATATAGTGTAGCTGTATGCGCGAAGTAAATACATATCTCATTGTACTTTCACTCATATGGTAACATGTACGTAGATTTAATAAAACATTAGTAATATCTATAACTAATTGGTTTGTTTATCAAATCTCACATTATCACATATTCATTAATAGTACAAGTTTTCATGTATTAAAGACTCACAGTCCATGTCCTAACCCTGAAATTTACACCATACACACCTTCTACACCTATATTCATTTTACCATCATTGTTTTAAAAACCAGTTTCATGTTCATGCTGTGAACTCTCTTATATATGTTTGCATCTCTCAGATCTTGCACCACAAAACTGACATCTGAAATTACTGCAATAATTTTGTAGGGTCCTTCGTAAATGGCATCCAACTTCTTTCTCTGAAAATTTACTTTACAAAACACAATATCACCCTTCTTAAATCTAACATTGTTACCATATTTACTTAGTTTCTGAATTTTCAAACATTGTTGCTTCAAATTTCTGACTGCATTGATTAATTTATTTTGATTCTTTCCCCGTAATTCGTTATCTATTAAGTCCTTCAGATTCCACCTCAAACTTAAACTATTATTTGGTTTATAATTAAACAACAGTTCAAACGGGTCGATTTTCACACTTTCATTGAATGTACAATTTAGTGATAACTAAATTTTTCCCAAATCTTTAGCCCATCCTCTTTTATTTTCAGAATAATAACCAATTAAAACTTGATTTATACTTCGTAGATAGACACTCCCCTTTTTATTAAAAAAATTTGTATTCTTCAGTAGTTAAACAAATTTGCATTATCATCCACTATACATTCAGGTAATGAGTAATTATTAAGTAATACTATTTTCTAAGGTTCTTATCACATTACCTGATGTTATTTCCCGCAGTGGAAGGCACCAAGTGAATTTATTCATATCTTCTACAATAATCATTAAATACTGATATCCATCTAAGATGTTCCACATTGACTACTACCTCTAATTTAATAAGTTGTCATAATCTTTTTCTTGACTCTACTGCCACAGACCGGTTTAGGATAAACACCCCTAAATTTAAATTCAAACAACAGTTCTTCTTTAAAAGTAGGTCCACTTTCAGCGACATCGTTCACTAATCAAAGTTCAGTTCTGTTCACAAAAGTCACTTTATATTACAATTTATTCCTCACAGAATTATTTTTTATTAAAAATAATGTATCAATTAATTTAATCTCTTCCTTTAAACGTTCACACAAATACCAATCACTGTTCAAAACTGCTTCATATCAACCGCTCAATTATACCAAGCAGAGTGGCGCAATTATGTAACGTGTCTATAGTAAGGTTAATTTCTATAAACCAATTACAACTATTTTTGTTTTAGTATAAGAGCGATCAATTGAGTTATAATCTAATAACCCTTTATTTTTAGAATGCACAAGTTCCAATGGTATTCAATAATTAAACTCAGTATAAATTAATAGTAATTTTAATTTAAAATTTGAAATCAATAATACAGCAACGCCAAGCTATATTTTTTTACCTTTAATTTATTCTCAATTGTTTCTTTTTTTTATCCAACAAAAGTTTCACAAGTCCAGTCTTATAATTAACAATCAATCAATCATTCAATAATTGTGTCCTTCAAGTTCTCAGTGCTAATGTTTTCAACACAAACTCAAAATAAAAATCTTTATTAAACTTCAAAATAAAATAATCTTCTTCAAACATAAAATGAAACAAATAATAAAATAAGACTTCTTCTCAAATTAAAAATCAAACTAATTAAGGTAAAATTAATATTTAATATATGAACAAAGACAATGTCCAACCAGTTAAACTCAAATTGCATCAATTTCAAACTGCTTATTTTCTGTAAATTTCCAATGTATAAATTATTGAATTATCCAGAATTATCCGCTTGGCTTTGAATGTTAAATTTAGGAACTTGTTAAAATATATATAGAATCTCAGAACATTAAATAAATTTTCTTTTTTGTAGGCTATTCCTGATTAAACCAAATTGAACAGGAAAATATCATCAAGTAGTTTTCTATTTCAATATTAAATTCTAACTTTCACAGTACCTCACACATCTGCTGAAGACTTCACCAAGTAACCAAATGACTATTATAGATTAATTAATTTGAGCTTGAGACTTTAAATTTTGAAGAGAAATTTTAATCTTAAACTCAACCTTCCTGCCGAAAAATCGATACGGCAAGAGTAGGCTTTCACTTTACACGACTTCTCTCTCTGAGCACACAGCAAAGAATCTCCCGAAAACGTGGTTGAATCCACCGGAAGGAACTAGAAATCCCTCCCACCATCTAATCAACCTATCATTGGCCAATCAAAATTGAGCAAACACAATGTCTGAACTGGATGGTACCCATCCAACCCAGACCTGTAACCTATGCTCAACCTAGATACAAAAGGAAGCTTCTAGGCATTCCTCGAACCCGACTCAACAAGAAATTCAGCACTGCTCAAAGGATAACAATTCTTACAATTCAATTATTATATAAGTTTACAATTCTCTTAATTAAAGAAAATAAAGATTCCTATAAAGGATTAAATAATATAGGAAGCATCCTATAAAAACTAATATAGTTACTAATAAATATGAGTTCCCTATCCCTTGTTTAAAATTCTATTCTGTACATTTTATTCGGCAAGTTAATATACAGTGATTATTAGGGTCGTACGGTTTTTTTTTGCCGAATTAACAAAACTACCTACTTTAAATATAAATATTGTAATTCTTCGAAGAGTAGTCCGAATAAATTTGTTGTTGTTTTATTCTGGAATGAAGTTATTTTAAGACTATACAATATAAATAAAAAGTATATTACAAACAAAAATATATTATAACAGCTTAATTTTATTTTTTTATTGTTATATTTTTATTTTCGTTTTATATTCACATTTGAAAGTTTACGTAATGGCAACTACGGATACAATACGGTAATAGGGTTGTGTAACACTTCTGCTTAGCGATCTAGGAATTTGAAATTAAATTATATGTGATGATAAATATTAAAGTCCACATGGGAGCACCCAAATCTTTTACAATTGTCTGCCTAAATTTAGATATCTATTATTACAAATTCTCAGAATACAAGAAAGCAACTGGTTGGATTCCAAATGAGGATTCGGTAAAGAAAGGGAGTTGAAACAACAAGGCACATAGTGGTTAGAGATAGTTGTGTAAAACATAGCATTACTTTACAAATAATTAACAATACGGCCTCCTATTGGACACTAAAAATAAAGCATTGCTTTTATTTTTATTTTCTCTTTGTATTTTAAAACCAAATATTGGAAATAAATATAGAAATCTATTTTTTAATTTTAAAATATGTTAATTCTGAATAATACACAACCGTGGTAAATTATGACACACCCAGAATACCATTTTATGAGATCTACTTTTAATTTTGAATTCCTAATAACGCAACATTATTATTTTACAAATAATTTGCACTTAAAATAAACTCAGTGTGAGATGAACGGTATTATACACATATAGTTTTGAGAGGACTTCCAAAAGGAGACTCTATTTCTATAATAAATTTTTAAAAATATTGACTAATGTACCATTTAATTTCTCTTCAAATTATTACTAAGATTAACATATTATTATTTTATTACATATATTTAATAAACAAACTTATTTTTGAAAAGTAATATCCGTTTAAGCAGTTTCCACCCCATTAATTTTGAAGCTTCTGGATTCGCTCCTCGTCTCCCTTCGAAATACTGTTGCCATAAGCAGGATAACAATAGTAAAACACAGAGAACACGAAAGCCTGCATGAATTGCAGCCTTGCAGACTCCGGCAGCAGATCCCTAAACCTGTAGAGACCCCTTAACCTGCCAATGGCACGCTGGATGGTATAACTGACATGGTTGGAGAACGTAAAGTCCCTATCCAGCACTACGCCGAGAGTCTTCACGCTGTCACAAACAGCCAAACTCTCGCCACCGATCGTGACTCTCATACCCCTGTCACTTAGGGCCTCTACAAGGTTGTGTGGGGCAAGATGAATCACAGTGCACTTGCGAACATTGAGTTTGAGGCCATTGTCATGCAACCACTGGCTGATTCTCTCTAGATCAGAGTTAATCCTCAGAAAGGCCTCTTCAATGTTGCCAGGCGCATATGACAAGTGCAATTGTGAGTAATCTGCATACAGGTGTACTCCACTGTTTTTGCACACATGAAGGAAAATCTTATGTGTGCAGGTTGAAAAGAATTGGGCCCAGACAACTTCCCTGAGGTACACCACTACGTTTAAACAAGACAGCGGATGCCTCAGCTCCCAACTTTGTAATCTGGCTCCTATCATCTGGATATGATTTGACCCAATCTATTACACTTTTGCCAAATCCATAATAATGCATCTTCGCCACCAGCAGTTCATGATTTATTGAATCAAACGCTTGTGAATAGTCAAGCATTACAACTGAGCTATATCTTCCTTGGTCTCTTTCATCGATCAGATCACTGAATAAGTTTACCAGGGCAGTGCATGTGCTGTGGCTTTTCCTAAAAACCAGATTTTGTTGTTGGCAAAATGTTTTCTCTTTCCATATAATTAACAATTTGTCTTGTTACAATTTTCTTTTGCTTAGTCAATATAATAAAAAGAAGGATGCAAATCCAAGGATTTGCTAAATGATTGTTTCGAATCAGCATCAAGACTAAGTGCAAACACTACATTATTTGGGGTGATTTAGTACTGAAATGCTAATAACATGATGATTGTATACTGTAGAATAACAATCTTAAATTATTACGTTATAATATGTAAGTGATCCTATGAGTACAACGTATTTTACATTGCTATTGTAGCGACAGAGAGAAACAGGTGGGCACTGTGTGTGGACTCACCATCCATAATTTATTAGACCAAGTCCGGAAACTTGCCCGTAGTTGTGTGTGTTTATTGAACTTTAACGGTTGTGCTTGTGTTTGAGTAGGAAATCTCAGAGAAACTTTCCACTTTCCGAGATTAGACGATCTGATACCAAGACTCTATATTTTCATATCTCGGAATCTACCACTTCAATTTCTCAACCTGTTTTAGTTCACTTTCGAGTAATATTAACATAAATATTACAGATGTAGCCTCAAAAAGTGTTTGATAATATTATATACAATAATAAACCTGTATAACACTTTTGATATTTTTTTTATAAAATATAATAAATTAATAAAAAAATATATCTAAAGTGTTATAAAGGTTTATTATTGAATAAAATTAACATAAATATGTGATTTAATGTTATATAATATTATCTTATATAATTACTTGTGCTTCACTTAAAAAAGGAATTTTCGGAATTTCTTTTCCAATCAGAAAATATAAACACTTTTAATATGAATACGAAAATTGTGTTAAACATATTCTAAACTATTATTAAAATTTTGCTACTTGTTGTATTGGATTATTAGTTTTTGTTGTATCAGGTATAATTAAAAGTTTATTTATCTAATAATTCATTTATTTCTATTTATATTTAAACTCGTATTCCATAAGCTTTTGTTATTTATAATTACCTTATTATCTGAGTGTTAGCAAAGGTTGTGGGCTCCATAGTCTACAAAATCTTTCTTCCTTTAAATGTGTCTGTGTAAGTCTATCCGTAGGATATCTAAAACATGGAATGAGTTGTGGGCTATGAATATTTTATTCAGCTTTAGTGAAGGGAAAAGCAGATATTAAGAGTTATGGTATTCGCCGACAGTACTTTAAATATTTCCGTCAGATATTCCTTACTTTGGATTGTACAGCTGCTGGGGCTTATATAATAGTACATATCATATTTACAGGACTAAAAGAATCTCTATAATCGTTGAAAAATCATAGTATGAGACCAAAATAGAGGTTCAAACAGCAGGTGAAATATTCAAATACAATTTATTTTAGAAGTAATATATTGTATTGGATCACATTCTAGTATGCAGTACAAAAAAGAGCTTGTTCTAAAATTGCATGGATCGCATTGTGCTCCAGAAGCTAATAAGTATTCAAACAGTCTAATCAAGTATAGCTGCTTTATGAAAGAAGGGCCTCATTGTATTAACAGATTACTTACTCTCTTTCAGCCAACATATCTTTTAGATGTGTCTCCAACTGGAGTTTTGGATTTGTCCAGTTCATTCACGATGAGTTTAATATGCATCAACTAAGCTCAGAACTTGCGTAAGATTGTGTTTACCTCACCTTAAACTAATGATTATCAAAACTTACATTACGTACAAAATTTACTGAAATAATTATTTTATGATTAACTATACAAATCATATAATCAGTGACAAAAGTGAATTTCCACATTGGTTTTGGTAGATTTTGGTATACAGAACCACACTATTGCAATAGCACTTAGCACTTACCAAAAATTTCTGCATAGCTTCATCAACCGTGACCCCCCGAGCCGAAATCCATCCCCTGTCTGAAATTTTATATACACACACACACACGTCCCACCAGGCCGAAATACACCCCCTGTTTATAATTATATTATATATAAATTATATATATAATTTATAACAACAAATGTTTATACCTTAAACGGGATTACTAAAATTGATTATACATTATAGTCATCAAGAAATGGCCATAGGATTGCTAAAACAATTTGAAATTAAAATTGGTTGGCCATTTTGGTATTCCATTTCTTAACAATATGGCCGCCGTTTCAATTTTTTATTCAAATTCAAAACTTCATTATTTATGCACCTAAATTAAAACAACTGCTTTGGAATATATTTAAGTTTACTAAATGTTTAATTTCAATCTTATATATATATATATATATATATATATATATATATATATATATATATATATATAAATTGTTTAAGATATGGAGTCCCTATAGGATAAATTCTTATTAATGAACCTGTAACAAAATCCACCCACTTCTTATCAGTGATCCGAAATGTCTATTTAAATTGTGAAAAATAAATTTCATACTTAAGAAAGGGATCATACTTCAGATTACAAAAACGGTTTCAGCTCAAACCTCTCTGTAAGAGAAGATAGTAAGTGTGTACTTATCATGCAGATCAGCACCGCTTCTGTGGTAAAGTTGAGTATCTTTCACTTTATGAAAACTTTTCAGAGTTTACCTTCCTTTGAGTTCGAAATACATTGCTAATACTTGTGCGCAGCTCTCTGCAAACGCATACAATATGTCTTGATACACGTCATACTAAATACATTCGATAGCCTTATAGTATTCGTTTTTTTATACATTTTTTATACATATACAAGTTATATTGATTGTCACTAAGCACTTGTTTAAAGCTTTAAACGATTTTCTGATTTATTTTTATAAGTCAGTACTCTCTTCATCTATCAAACCACTAACACAAAAGTCTGCGTGTATGCAATTAATTTTATTTCTGAGTTAACATTCTTTAGTGTAATACACTAGATACTACCTGTATTCTCTACAGGTATCCTATCATTTAAACCTCCACCAAATATTAGCTTGGATAGTGTTAAATGTTTTCTTTGAAAAGATCTTCTATTGATATCATGAAAATCTAAGTTTTGTGTTTATACCGTGCAAATTGGCTCTAGGCTCAAGGATTTCCATTGCCCTTGACAAGCTCCTCTACCTTCAACTCCATCGAGAATTGTAAAGAGCTCCCGTCTCATAGAAGTAGACCTTTACCAGACAGAGGTGTATTTAATACGTAAAAAAGCGTTCATGACAATTGTTTTATCCTTATATTAAATATTACAAATTATAATATGTTTTATAAAGTCTTTTCAAGTATCATCGAGGTATGTTAATTTTGCCAGTCTTGTGATTATCCAATCATTTCAATTATTTGATCTATCAACTATAAGAATGTAAATATTCAAACATAAAAAATGCTGTTATGATGCTAAAATAAATGCTATGACTGATTCTAATTTTTAATAGTTACGGTGACAAAGAAGATGGTAGTTAAATACGTACACTTATGACATTACAACACAACCAGCAGGCTTGATACGATAATAATTGAGGTCATAGAAAATAAAACATATAAACCAAAGTTTAGAAATACACCGGCAGAATGATTATGGACTATTCAATTTTCATTTGTCTCTTGCTGAAAATAAACTCAAAATAAAAATTGTCACTTTACAAATTATATTTAACCGAAATTCTTAGATCTATTAAAACGGAAATGCCAATTCCTTGTTATAAATATATATATATATATATATAAGTTGTACGGGGCAGAAGTTAAAAATTAATAATCGGAGGACCAATTATGAAAATAAAAAATAAAACAATGTGCAGAATGGCGGGAAAGTGGGCAGGTAACAAGAGGTGAGAGGAGAAATACAACACAAGTGATGGAGTTTTAACAGTACCTTGGAAAACTCGCTGTGTGTAGAGATCCACAGGGGGAAGCAGCAACGACAGGAGTGCTTAGGCGCGACGTAATTGGCGCGTAGCGAACGGGCGTCACCGCTGGCGGCCGCGGTAGAACGACGAATAATCCGCACTGGACACTGTCTTCTCCACTAATACCCTGAAATTACCTCCAAAGGAGTGTGGGAGGAGGAATGGTAATGCACATTAAAGAAAAACACTTGAAAACAAAGTCAATACGAAAGGGTCGAGCACAAAGAGTGACCCACGAACTGTAGAGCTACATGGTCTCCGGCCGATGATTCCACTCAGAATGC
This sequence comes from Homalodisca vitripennis, assembly GCF_021130785.1. NCBI lineage: Eukaryota > Metazoa > Arthropoda > Insecta > Hemiptera > Cicadellidae > Homalodisca > Homalodisca vitripennis. The sequence continues at coordinate 14,359 of NW_025780087.1, read as the reverse complement.
CGGGAAGCGGCTCGCTCCAGGGGACGCTATCGCCCTGGTTGGTTAGAGGGGTATCTGCTATTCGCCGAACGGGCAGCAGTCGCAAAGCGGAAGAGCGCCCAGAATACTTCAAGGACAGGACCCTTTAAGATATCAGGGGGTGTGTGGCGCTGATTGGAACAGCGGGACGACTGATTTGGGGACCACGCTCCCTCTCTCTCTTATACCTAAATGCGTCTGGGCTAGATTATGCTTATCTATATTAAATTAAATATTGAACATACCGGCGGCTTTGAATCATCAGGATTCAACAAATCAAAGTGGCATGATCGAGAAAGAACATGAGAAATAAAGCTAAAGACTAACATCTTAAACTAGGTCTTAACTATCTATCCTAAAGTGTTGAGATAGACTTAAGCTATTGGTGACAAGAACGGCAGCAGGAACAACTTTGACTGCCGGGCGTGTGAAGGTACCTTGGGGGGTCTTGAGTTCTACCACACGCACTACACTGTCACGTCCAGGGAAAAGCTTAGTTATTCTAGCGAGGGGCCAACACAGCGAGGGAGAGTCTTGTTGGACCAATACTAGATCGCCAACTTGTAAATTTCGGGAGGGCCGCTCCCACTTAAGTCTTTGCTGGAGGGAATGGAGGTACTCCCTGCTCCAGCGTTTTCCACACTCGCTGGGAGCAAGCCTGCACTAGCTGCCAATGAGCCAGCCTGTTATCCGGCAAATCTGCAAGGTTGCGTTCGGGCACAGCCACTAGCGGCGCTCCAATCAGGAAGTGCCCCGGAGTGAGAGGTTGTAAATCGTTGGGGTCACTGGGAGAGCGCAGTAAGCGGGCGGGAATTCAACATTGCTTCCACCTGGCAAGTGAGGGTGGTTAAATTGGGCAAGAGTGGGAACATAGGTGCCCAGAACTCTTTTTCAAGTGAAATTTGGCGCTCTTAATGGCGCTTTCCCAGAGGCCGCCATGGTGGGGAGCTGCAGGGGGGTTAAAATGAAAGTTAATTTTCTGGCCGAGGGAAAATTGGTGAATTTGGAGCTTGCCAGAGGAAGTGATTAGTTGCTGTAAAGAGTTTCTCGCACCAACAAAGTTTTGTACCACAGTCACTATAGATGTCGGTACATAGGCCTCTACGTGAAACAAAACGTGTGAGTGCGGCTATAAAATGCGTCCGTGGACAGATCAGTGGCGACTTCTATATGTACAGACTTAGTCACTAGGCACACAAAGAGACAGATGTAAGCTTTAGTGTGTCGGATAGAGCGGAGGTTGTGAATCTTGACGTTGAAGGGACCACCATAGTCAATGCCTGTCGACAAGAAAGGTCGAGCGGGAATTATGCGGGCTTTGGGTAGATCACCCATGAGAGGGAACAAAGGCTTGGGTCTTTGTTTAAAGCAAGGGAGGCATTGAAAAAATGCGCGAGCGCACCACACTACGAGCAGAGAGAATCCAGACATGCTGGGCTAAAAGGGACATGGTTAATTGAACCCCTGAATGTAAGTTTTGTAGGTGAGTGTGGTCTATTAGTAAGTTAACAACATGGTGAGATTTAGGCAAAATACAGGGGTGGCGCACTTCTTCCGTCAAGTCAGCAAGCTTTAGTCGACCACCAACACGGAGGAGTCCTTCAGCATCAATGAAGGGAGCAAGGCGCTGTAGCTTGATGGAGCAGTTCTTGTTGTCTCGAAGGGCTGCCAGGTCATCAGGAAAAGATTCTCGTTGAACTAATTGGAAGAGGCGAAGTTTGAGCAGCTCGCACCTCGACGACAGAAAGAGGACCCACATGATGTTCTTGCCGGCGGCTATGAGAGACGAACCGGAGGAGATACGCCAACACATGGAGCAGCTTGGTCCAGGAGGAGAAACGAGTGAGTAGATCCCAAGGAGGCTGGAGGCTGCAACGAAGACGGACAGCGGAACGGGCTTCAACTCGTCCAAGGAAGAATCATCGAGCGGAGAAAAACTGGAAGTGGGCCAATCTGGAGGAGGTAGTTGCAGCCACAAGGGTCCGTGCCACCATAGAGTGTGATGAACAAGTTCCGAAGGGAGGATCCCACGAGAAGCACAGTCTGCAGGGTTGTCAGCACTAGACACATGACGCCAAGAAGAGGGAGGAATGAGCTCTTGGATTTGAGCTACACGATTCGCTACATACGTTTTGAGGCGGTAAGGGAGAGTATGTATCCAGGACAGAGTCACAGTCGAATCACACCAACAAAGTTGTAGAGTCAATACTTAATACACTGGAACACTGAGAACTGTACATAATGAACTAAATTAGCCAGGAGGTGAGCCGCGCACAACTCTAATCGCGGCAAAGTTACTCGTTTTAGCGGGGCAGCACGAGTTTTTGAAATTATTTGGGTCACACTCACTTCACTATCAGTGTTTATGCACCTTATATACACAACAGCGGCGTAACCGGTCTCGGATGCGTCCGAGAAACCATGTAGTTCACATGAGCTAGAGGGGGTGGCCATTATCGGCCGAGGGATCGACACTTCAACAATGTTTTTTAAGTCGATCACAAAGTCTCGCCATTTTAGCGCGAGGTCCGGAGACAAGGGTTCATCCCAAAGATACACCGGAAGTCCACAACACTTGCATGAAGCGCTTTGCTATCATTATGCAAGGGGACAAAAAACCGCACGGGTCGTAAATCCGAGCGATCAGACTTAGCACTTTCCGCTTAGTCGGGGGCATCACATGTGAAGTTGAGGTTATATTTAAAACAGTCTGTCACAGGTGACCAATGGATACCTAAGATGGAGAAACAGAGGGTCCGACGAAGGTTGAAGAAACACAGGGGATTCTTGATGAGAGGCAGGCAATGGTTTGAAGTAATTTTGGGCAATTAGAAACCCATTTCCTCAGTTCAAAGCCGCCTAAGCGGAGAAGCTCGATCAGCTGATGTTGAAGTTGGAGAGCTTCGTCTTCAGTGGACGCTCCGGCTATCAAATCGTCCACATAGCTATGGTGTTTCAGAATGTGAGCTGCCTGAGGGAAATTGGGAACCTTCATCTTGTGTCAATTGTCGGAGAGTTTTTATGGCGAGGGTAGGGTGAACAGTTCATACCATACGTCACCGTGGTCCAGCTGGTAAGTAGAGAGCGGAAGGGAGGGGTTTTTCACGCCAAAGGATGAGCTGAAACCTTTGGGTCGTCTGGATGAATCTTAATTTGGCGGTACATCTGCCGGATGTCGCACGAAAAAACAAAATTTTTCAGCCGGAAGTGGAGAAGGATATCACAAATATTATTTTGTAACTTTGGACCGGTGAGAAGTACGTCGTTGAGGGATAGGCCTGAGCCGGGTCTTGGCACTGGCGTCAAAAACAACACGAAGCTTGGTAGTGCTACTATACTCTTTCACTACCCCATGATGTGGGAGAAAATAATGCGGAGCAGATAAATCAGGATGGGGAAGACATTTCATGTGTCCGAGCGCCTCGTACTCGGTCATGAACTCGATATAGAGCGCCTTCAGGGGGGAGTTATTTCTGGCGTGGATCCGCCTCTCCATAGACTCCAGGCGATGAGCGGCGGTTGACCTTGACGTTCCCAATTTAGTGTGGGCGAGGTGTTGTCAACAAAGGGAAGCTTGACTACATAGCGACCTTCCGAGTCACGTGTATGCGATGTCTCAAACAGTTTATCACACGCGATTTTTCTTCTTCGATTTTTTACTACAGATCGGAAGTTCTTCCTGTGTCCAAAATCGTTGAAGGGAGGAGTGGAGGTCAGTATCTGTGGTCGAGAGGAGAGAGATGGCGAGATTAGAGGTTCTTTGCGCGGTAGAGAGACACGGCGCACTTCCAACAATCACATATCCAAAAATAGTGCCAAGAGCAGAAGGCATATTCGCCCCGAGAGAGTGTCGCTCATTGGTAAGCAGTTGAGGGAAGAGAGAGAGTTGCCGATGAGGACATCGATTGGACCAGGCTTGCCAAAGGTCGGGTCCGCGAGAACAAAAGATTTTTGTTCGCATGAGTACTTCCGGGTTAAGTTCTACCCGCGGAAGTTCGAGAGAGATTTTTTTCCAGTACATGGAAGGAATGGTTTTGGGCAATTAAGTGTCCCGATAATGTTTCAAGATTGAGATCTAGTGACCCTCTGGTTGTTAGTCATGTTTTGGGCCAACCCAATGACAGTGAGGTTAGAAGGCTGGCGACGTGAGCCTAACAGCTGAGCAGCACGCTCAGAAACAAAGTACAAAGTCGGACATACTGCCAGAATCCAATAAGGCGCGGAAAAATATATGACTGGCCATTGTGGGCAGTGAGTTTGACCAGTGCTGTACAGAGCAGCACGGTGCTTGTTTCAGTGAGAGAGGTGGAGCGCGCGGCACAAGTCAGTGTTGTGTTGACAGCTAGCGGGGGGGGGGGTAGAGGCGCAATGGCGGAAGAGCTCTAGGCCTATCGGCGCTGTTATTAAAGTGCAGAAGCGAATGGTGTTTCCTGTGGCAAGTCGAACGAACATGTGGTTCTTGGATCTGCACTCTTTAATAATCGGATGATTTCCCAAGCATGAAATGCACCGCTGGGTTACCTTTAACGAGGTTGTACCGCTCATTAGGAGACTTGTCCTTAAACAGAGGACATTGGTAAAATTTTGTGCCCAGATTTCCAGGCAACAAAAACAAAGAGCTTCGTAGTTTGAATTAATTTTAGCGTCAGTAGCTAACAAATTCATTTGCTTGGGGGGTGGGTAGGCGAACTGAAACACGCTTTTCAACCCTCGTCCCTGGAAGAGGTAGACAGTATTTTCGTCATCAGAGTGGGTGTGTGAAGGGCTATAGCGTCGTCTTCAATCTGGGAGCATTCCAGATTTAAAAAATGTTATAATCTCCGTGACCTTGGGGAGGGAATGCGGAGCGGCGCCAGGCTCTCTTTGGGACTCACGATACTGTTCCAATTTCTGGACAGTTTTGCTGTCAAGTTTTGCGCAACAAGTGAGCTGACTAATAGAAGGATTATCAGAGGCGATATCACAGTCCAGGGCTTTCAATGGACTCTGAATGTTCATAAAATGTTGTTATGAACGCTCTAAGTTGTTTAGCATTGTTGCTAGCGACTGCGGGGCATGTCAAGTATATAATTTAGATGGAGAGTAGTGAGGCGGCGTATGTATGATATCTGTCCCGCAACAACTGATAAGCAATGAGGTAATTGGCGGGGGTGAGATTGAGCGACTTCACTAAGTTTCAGAGGTTCGCCTTCCAATATGCCTCAGTAAATACTGGAACTTAGCGACGTTAGAGAGTGAAGCACTGCGGTGTACTGTAGTGTCAAACAGGTTGATAAATGAAATCCATTTTCATAGGAGAACCATCAAACGTCTGTAAGTTTAATTTAGGCAACTTGACTCCAGTTACCGTCGTGGGGAAACAACGCGGGATGATCAGAATGTGATGAGGACGCGGGGAGTTGTGGGTTTCAGTGACAAGATGAACCTCGATCAAGCTAGAAATAGCGACATATAGGGTCGTTAAATTCATCCTGATCTTTGGAAAGAGTATCTTGATCCGCTGCTTCACTGTCACCTTCGATGACACGTTGAAGGTTAAGTTCAAAGTCCGCGCGTTTCTTCTTTAGTTCCGCGAACACTGTGTTTAATTGTCTGATTTGAACTGGTGTCAAAGGTGGAAGCGCTGGTAGTGATTTTCGTGACGGTTTCGTTAAGAGAAGCAAAACGAGATTTGATAAGATCTGTTGATTTACGATAAGTTTCGTATTTGAATTCCTTGGGAGCCATTGTGATTATCGAAAGGGGCAAAGCAGTTTTAACAAATGAGAATTACCAAAGGTTTTCCGATAGTGCCACAAAACAATAAAATGAGGACAATTAACAAAGATAATTTAAAAAAACAATGGGGGATACCGTAATGTAAACAAATCAATGTAAGCGAAAGGGGGGAACAAGTTAAGTTGAGATAAGACAAAATTAGAATTACATTAAGTGCCGGTATGTCCACCTAAGCTACCTTAATAGCTAATCTAAGTACCAATGTTATGTAACCCTAAGGCGAGAAAATATTTTTAAATGGAGCAATTATTAGTAAAAATAATATAAGAGAGACAGTGATAATTGTTATTAAACAATTAATGTAACCCGTGAGAGATATCCTAAGTTTAATCAGGTTGATAAAGAGACACAATGTAGAGAACGGTGAATGAACCTTTTAAAATAAAATTGACAAAATACAAATGGAGTGTAGAGAAATAAGTAGCTAATATGTAGGTTAGAGATAAGAAATGTTGCTTTCAATAATTTGGCAAGAGTAACACCATAGAATTGACCTAACAATCACCAATACTATCGATCAGAGAGTTAATCTAACACTTCTTAACATATATTACGCTAGAACATGAAACAACAATGATATAATTGAAATGAAAAGGAGAGCAAATCAGTTCAAGGTTAAATCTTAAATTGACATTGAGAACTTAGAATGGGCAATTAATTGGTTGCTTTATTTAACAAGTAAATTACAATGGAACAAAGCGAAATGTTATTCAATAGCAAAATTGAATAGTGAGCAATATATTGCTTTAGAAACAATTACAAGGAACAATTAAATTTCCACTAGCACAAAGTTACATTAATGGAATGGAGAATTATTGTGAGTTAATTAATACTATCAAAGAAAGAGTGGTCAATTAACTAAACCAGATATTGCCCTGTTGTTAACTAAATACATTACTAGTATATTACTAATGTGAGAGAGAGTATGGGTGGACTCGTGTCGAGTCTCTATTCAGAGATATAAACAGAGTTTCCGTTACGGCGAGAGAAATGCAGTATCAAAAACCGGTTACAGGCTGACTGCAGCGGAGGCCGTGCATTCAAGTATCGATCGGGCCATCAGCTGTTGAGGGCGGTCGTAAAATTAGACTGCCTACGGACAATTACGTAATAGTTGTTGAACGTCAACGATCCAGTTGCGCGAGAGAGAAGAAAACAATGTTACCAGTACAACACGTTCGCAGCGCCACCATACAAGCCGGTAGCGTCGGTACGGCAGATTCAAAATGGCGTAAACGACGCCTGTTACAATTAATTAATTACAACACAAATTACTGTAATTCTACAGGACTGATTCACAATAATCCGGCCCGGAGGACCAAAAATGTACGGGGCAGAAGTTAAAAAATTAATAATCGGAGGACCAATTATGAAAATAAAAATAAAACAATGTGCAGAATGGCGGGAAAGTGGGCAGGTAACAAGAGGTGAGAGGAGAATACAACACAAGTGATGGAGTTTTAACAGTACCCTTGGAAAACTCGCTGTGTGTAGAGATCCACAGGGTGGAAAGCAGCAACGACAGGAGTGCTTAGGCGCGACGTAATTGGCGCGTAGCGAACGGGCGTCACCGGCTGGCGGCCGCGGGTTTAGAACGACGAATAATCCGCACTGGACACCTGTCTTCTCCACTAATACCCTGAAATTACCTCCAAAGGAGTGTGGGAGGAGGATGGTAATGCACATTAAAGAAAAAACACTTGAAAACAAAGTCAATACGAAAGGGTCGAGCACAAAGAGTGACCCACGAACTGTAGAGCTACATGGTCTCCGGCCGATGATTCCACTCAGAATGCCGGAAGGCGGCTCGCTCCAGGGGACGCTATCGCCCTGGTTGGTTAGAGGGGTATCTGCCTATTCGCCGAACGGGCAGCAGTCGCAAAGCGGCAAGTTAAAGAGCGCCCAGAATACTTCAAGGACAGGACCCTTTAAGATATCCAGGGGTGTGGCGCTGATTGGAACAGCGGACGACTGATTTGGGACCACGCTCCCTCTCTCCTCTTATACCTAAATGCAGTTCTGGGCAAGATTATGCTTATCTAATTTTAAATTAAATATTGAACATAAGTAGATATGAATGTAAGGGTTTCTAGACCACTTTTGGGACAGAGACAGAAAATCAAGGGAAAATACTGTTTAAAGGACAATAAACGAATCTGTAAAATCAAACAGTAAGGGGTTCCTAGACCACTTTTTGGGACAGACAGAAAATCAATGTAAAATACTGTCCATTGAACCATAAACAAATCTGAGAAATCACGAATGTTAAAATAACCGAATCTTTAGCTGTTTTACTTGTTCAATGTTTTGCTTCTACATTTATAAGCTGTTTTAATGAAAAAAATCCAGAAAATCTTCGAAATCTTTATTCCACGAAGTTAATTGTAACACAGTCTTTATCTTTAATAGTCCTTCTTTCCAGTAACAACCAAGTGTAAATTTTTCATTTTTGTTCAATTCTTTAATCTTTTTTTCATCCAACAACAGTCAAAAATCTGTTCGGTAAGTGTACTTTATAATCTTCCAACTCGGCAATTATTGTAAACCCGAATTTATCTTTCATTTTTCTCACAGATTCAAAATTTCTGTATTTCTTATTTTCTTCTAATTCTATTAATTTCTTGTATTCTTTGAACTTTAAATCACCAACCTTATTCAACTCTTGTAACAGTGCCATTTACATAGAAAAAAATTAATACTTCTACACTTTTAATAAGGTGAAAAATCAAAACTATACTTCCAAAATACACAAAAAAAAAAACCGGGGTTTTTGACCCTAAAAAACACGGTTTTTTTTAGGGTCAAAACACAGCTTTTAAGGTGCATATAACTAGAGTTTTTTGAAAAAAATCCTGAAAATCTACTGAATTTCTCTAATTATTGCGAATTTTTAGCTTTAAAGTTGATAATGTGAACGATATTTCTCGAAAATTCTGTTGTAAATATATTAAAATCTTAATGAAAAATCTTGGAAAAGTTAAAGAAAAAAATATTGAAAAAATAGTATTATAGAATTTAAATTACCCCCTACAAACCCAAGTATAGTAATAAAAGTACTTTTATTACTATAACTATACTATTTTTTTCAATAATTTTAAGTCTTAGTTTACAGATTTTTCTATAATAAATAGAAGAAATCTACAGCTGTTTACTACAATTTGTGCTGATTTGTGTCAAAAATCACCACTTCTCAAAATTTTAGTTTACAAAATTTTTGCTCTTTAATATATGGAGCGGAAAAAAGATAGAGTGCCCATACTGCAAAAAAAAAGATGTTTTTGAACATCATTTTACCAGGCAATTATATAAGTCCAAAGAATCATCTGAAAAATAAAGATATTTAATGAAAAAGAACTAAATTATTTGAAGACTTGGGCTAAAGAAAATCAAATTGCCGATCACCAAAAACATGTATAATATAGAAAAATTGCGTGAACTAAAGAAAAATTTTAAGGAAAGTAAAAAAGATCTCAATCTACTCGTATTTAAAGATGAAAAAATTCAATCAATCGCTGAGGAAATGTCCATTGAAACAAACGATAAAAACTAAGGTCTGAAATTATCGAGAGAAATTGACAAAACTCTTAATGAGAAACCAGAAAATATCATTGATGTCGAAGTTTTATCCTCTATCCATGGTCTTTTCAGCAATACATTTTAACGAATTTAAATGAAAATTTCATGTCAATTTACAAATATCTTTCTATTTTTGCGTCCCAGAAATTAAAAGTTTAATCGAAAAATTTCAAGAAACCGTTAAAAATATGAAGGGCTATCTCTCTTTAGAATGCGAAATACGAACGTACTTTAGTGAACGGTGAAACACAAACTTGTCCAATGTACTTTACTATAAAAGCAGACGAAATCTTTGACATAAACGACTTTATTACTAAGCAATTTAATAAATTTAACACATCGAGAAACAGACAAATCATCCAAATCGAGGTTCTGGATGGACATTAAAAAACGCTGTAAACAACTGATTTTGAGCCTTAATAAACACGAATTTATGAACGCAGGATCATATATCGATTTTACCAAAGAAAATCAAAAGATAAGAAAGCTTGTATAAATATCAAAAATTAAGATGATTATTGCTTTATTTATTCTATCCGATGTGCTATTGAAAAACCAGAAAACTCATGTAGACAGAGCAAAACACATATGAAAAATTTGTAAATGACGAGATATTTTCAGGTTTTCGAGTATCCAATGTCCTTAAAAGATATACAATCATTTGAAAAAAACGAAGTTTACAATTTCTAAGTAACAAGTATCCGAAAATGTCAATAAATATCTACAGTTATGATGAGAAATTTAACATTGTTCCGTTGCAAATTTCAGAAATTTATGATGCCGAGTTAGAAATCGATTTATTGTATGTTAAACAAGATGACAAATCTCATTATGTTTTGATAACAGATTTAAACAAACTTGTATTTTCTCAGTTATCTAAGTGTAAAAATAAAAAATTTCTTTGTAGAAGATGTTTAAGCCATTTCTACAAATCTGGAGTGATTTAAACAGATCATTTAGAAATTTGCAAGCAACACGAAGTTTGTAAGCCAATTATGCCGTTTCCAGGTCAAACAACATCATTTACTAATTATCAAAAGAAATTTTCTCATCCTTAACGTTATTTATATGGATTTTGAAAGCATATTAGAGAAGATTCCCACATGCAAAAACAATCCGCAAAAATCGATCACAACCAAGATTCAGAAGCACATTCCATTATGGTTTTACTCTATACTTAGTGTCCTAATGTGACCAATCGTATTTACAAGCCGATATGTTATCGAGCAAAAAATGAAGAAGATTTGCCAAATGTTCCTGCAAAATTGTTTGAAGAACTTAATAAATTATCGAAATACATAGCTAAAAAGTATAATTCTAAGAAAAAAATACCTATGAAATTGACCGAAGAAGAAGAAATTGCATATCAAATTCAAATCTTTGCCATATTTGTGAATGTGAGGGTTTTTGATAATCAAACAAGAAAAAAAGTACGAGATTCATTGTCATTTAACAGGTAAATTTAGAGGTTCAGCTTCATTTATCTTGTAACTTTGAATCTCAAATTTCCTCAGAATATTCCAGTTTTCTGCCACAATATGTCATGTTACGACACTCAATTTGTACAAAAAAGAATTGGCTAAACAATATGGAAACGTTGATTTGATCGCAAACACCGATGAAAAATATATAAATTATTCAGTAAATTCAGGATATGGGTATGAGTTTGAAGATGATAAACCAAGAAAGTTCATCAAAGTTTTCTTTCGTAGACACGTTCAGATTTATGGCATCGTCTATAGAAAAGTTAGCTAAAAATCTAAAGAGAGAAGACTTCAAACATACAAATCATTTTATACAAGATTGGTCTGAACGCAATTCTAGATAGACAACCAAATGACGAAGAAGAAATCTTTAAAATTCTATCTGGAAAAGGAATATTTTCCCTATGAATTTATCGACAGTATTGAAAAACTTGATTACACAGAAGAATTGAGAATTCAAGATTTCTATTCACTTTTGACAGACGAGAGCATATCTGAGAAAGATTTTCAACACTACTTAAATGTATGGAACAAAATTAAAAGTAAAAAATCTAGGAAATTACTCCGATCTCTATAACATTCAAGATGTTCTATTGCTCGCTGATATCTTTGAAAATTTCAGAAACATTTGTTTGAATTGCTATAAGCTTGATCCAGCACACTATTTAACAGCTCCCAGTCCTTGCATGGGATGCTATGTTAAAATTAACGAATAATAGAATTACAATTAATTAGTGTATAATATGTATTTGATGATCGAAAAAAGGTATTCGCGGAGGCATTTCTCAATGTATTAAACGATATGTGAAAGCAAATAACAAATATTTAAAAGATTTTGATAAGACAAAGCCCGAAAACTATTTTGTTATACGTCGATGCTAATAACCTTTATGGGTATTGGCCTAATGCAAAATTTACCATATAACGAAATCAAGTGGATGGGATCCAAAAACTTACACAACTGCAGAATGGAAAGAAACAATTTTGGAACTCACTGGCGACGAAGATTATGGCTATATTCTCGAAGTCGATCTAGAATATCCGAAGAATTTACATGAAAATCATAAAGATTTGCCTCTTGCTCAGAACATTATAACAACAAACTTTGCACAACTCTACTGGATATAAAACTGAATATGTTTGTTCATTCGAGAAATTTGGAAATTCTATCTGGAACAAGGAATGGTGTTAAAACATGTGAATAGAGTTATTGCATTCGATCAGAAGCCTTTTATGAAAGATTACATTGATTTTAATACTAGTATGAGAACCAAAGCTACAAGCGACTTTGAGGAAGAATTTTTACAAGCTGATGAACAACTCTGTTTTGGAAAATCTATGGAAAAATGTGAGAAACAGATGTGATATTAGACTAGGAAATGAAGAATTTTCAATGAAACAAAGCTAAGAAAACAAATTTCAAATGCTTTAACATCTTGACGACAACTGTATAGCGAGTCCCACATGTACAAACAAAAGGTTAAATTTAACAAACCGATTTACATAGGATTTTCAGTTCTCGACCTCTCAAAATTGCTAATGTACGAGTTTTATTACAACAAATTAAAGAAGTTTGATCCAGATTTGAATCTGTGTTACATGGATACAGACAGTTATTTCCTAGAATTGAAACGAGATCCTTTTAAAATTATTTAAAGAAAATATAGAGGACTTTGATACGAGCGATTATCCAAAAGATCATGAATGTTTCACTACTAAAAATAAGAAGGTAATAGGGAAATTCAAAGACGAACTAAATAGCGAGATATTAGAAGAATTTTGTGGTTTAAGATCAAAGATGTACTCGTACAAATATCTAGATAAAAACCCAGTTAGGTGTAAAGGAATTAAGAGAAGCGTTGTAAATAAAACAATAAATATCGAAAACTTGAAGAGATGTTTGTTCGAAGATAAAGAAGAATTTAGGGAGATGACAGTAATCAAAAGCTACAAACATGAGTTGTATCACCGTCACTATAAACAAGTTAGCACTGAACGCTAAAGATGATAAGAGAATTGTCCTAGAAAATAAGATCGATACAGTACCGTATGGATATAAAACAGAGAAATTAGATGAGTTTAAATAAACTTGGAAACTTTGACATGTAAATGGAAGATGAGATTTGATTCACTGCCACAAATGCAAGAAAAAACGAAAAATATAGATTCTAAAATCGTTCAAACTCAAAACGGATTGTATAGAATTGCAGCAAAATGTTCAAAATGTAAGACAAATAAGAGTAAATTTATAAAGAAATCCAAATGAAAAACAAGTAAAGAAAGAATCTAAGACTAAAGATGAGATAGAGATTGAAGCTCGAGAAATTCATGCACCAGTACGAAAAAAGTTTTAAAAAGAGAAAAATTATAACATTAGGAATTGACGATTTAATGGGCAGCAGATTTAGTTATAATGTCTAACTATTCAGATCAAAATGATGGATTTAAGTATATGTTAAATGTTATTGATACTTTCTCAAAATATGCTTGGTCAAGAGCTATCAAAAGAAAAAACGGTAAAGATGTTTCAAAAGCCTTCGAAGATATAGTAAAAGACGCGATAAAGATCAATCACAAACCGCCAAATCTACTTCATACAGATAAGGGTTTTAGAGTTTAAAAATAAAGAATTTAACGAAGTTTTGAGAAAATACAACATTAAGATTTATCATACTGAAAACGAAGAGAAATCAAGTATTGTAGAGAGATATAACAGAACCAAAATGAGAGAATGAAAAGTAATTTTTGAGATTAATAAAAACTTTAAATGGATCGATATTCTTCAAAAAATCGTAAACAATTATAACGATACAGTTCACAGCACAATCAAAATGAAGCCCAAAGACGTAGATAAGGATGCAGAAAAGGAGTTATTAGAGACCGTTTTCAAGTATGTTCCACCAGAAATTCACTAACGAAAACTAAATTTAAAGTCAATGATCATGTAAGAATTGTTAGTAAAAAAACAAACATTTTCGAAAAAATATAAGAAACAATTGGTCAAGAGAAATCTTTGTGATTTATCAAATTAATAACACAGATCCTGTAACTTATAGTATAAAAGATTTAAATAATGAAGAAATAACCGGAAAGTTTTATGAATATGAATTGAGAAAGTCAAAGATTTTTTCTATATAAATGGGAGGCCCAAAAGAAATGTTCAATGTGCAAAGAATTAAAAGGTTTTGAAGAATTTTATAAAGATAAGAGTAGAAAAGATGGAATTATTTATAATTGTAAAGATTGTTATAGGAAGTATCATAAAGAACTGTATGATTAAATAGAAAAATTAACTTTGGAAGAGAAAGAATGTCTTAAATGTAAAGAAACTAAAAAAATTTCAGAGTTTAATAGTGATCACTATAGTAGAGATAAGAAAGACTCCTATTGTTAAAGATTGTGTAAAGAAGAATCACCATAGATTATATTATGAAGATACTCAATGTGAATGTGGAAGAACTATAAAATGGTTAAATAATTATCAAAAACATTTACAAACAAAA